>NC_137216.1:22597958-22706463 GCF_949987685.1 Ammodytes marinus
AGGTTTGCGGTTCAAATCTAAAAACATCATCCCTTTGGTAATTTGTTCCTCATTGCATTTCCCTAATAGCTCAATTTATGAAAGAGATTTTTTTTTTAATTAAAAAAGTCAGGGATTTGTGATTTTTTGGTATCACACCAAACAATTATTTCCTGTATTTGTAATGTGTGAACACCTGTGAAAAATGGTATCAGTCAATTTGGAAGGTTAGCTAGCCTAATAAAAAATTCTGACGTAACTAAAATTCACTGACAAAAGGGCTACAAAGGTGTGGCTAAAAATTTTGAGCAAACATAATTTTCATTATGATTTAAAGCTGATATTTTTTTCTATTAATAGCTTTATCTGTAAATTAAAAAAAGAATAATAAGGAAATGCCCATCACGATTTTCAAATTTAAACGATATTCTGGAGAGGCTGGAAAGTCAATTCAAAACAAATCAGAATATCAATGTAGGACTTTACATTAGAAAGCCAGACAGCCTTTTCAAGTTATTCATGTGAGGATATTTACGATTATCCAGATTCTCAATTATCCCCATAATTAAAGTATATCATTATTATCTCAAATGTGTGATAAAATCTTATATTCTTTCATCTCAGCTAAATAGAACTGCACTGTGGGCAACTGCTCCCAGCACGGAAGCTTTCTATTAAGCTAACAAAAGCCTTACTGTAGTGTCTGAAATATGTCTTTGTAGGTTTGTGACAAATGTGTTGGAGAAGTTTGGGTAATTTTTCTTAATACAATATTTTTTGGTAATGGTACTGAAACTTGTCCATCCTCTATAACTATTCAATTTGTTTTAGTATGAAAAGCTGAATTCAAACAATACCCAGCCACAATCCTACACCATTCTGAGCTATTATTTCCTAAGTTCCTTCCAAAAGAGCCTCCTGCTGCCTGAACACAATAGGCCTCACTGTCATTTGTTTATTTGATCATTTATTGAATCCCTCTCAGCTGTAGGTCTACAATTCTGGTTCCAATTTGTGGAAATCGTATATATGATTTTCTGAAGCAAATAATCATACATCACGTTGACACGGCGCTCACAACAAAACAATTGTTTACATCAACATCTGTCGTACATTTATCAAATGGACTTTTCTTGGCACGAAATTGACAATCGTGTATAACTGAGCGCTCCTCAAGGTTGTTAATCAATCTCAATGACCATTTAAACCACAGATCGTTGGCATTCAAGATATAATGTCTGCATTGTGCTAACCCTATAGTCTCACTATATGACTGTGTTGTGTGTTTAGCTGCTCTTATCAACCAGCTTATTCATCTTGAATAGGACAATCAGGCTATTAATTGCAGTCCACAATTATGGATCTTTGATAATGATAGAGATGGTTCCCTCCAAATTAGGTTGGATGGGTACAAAAGCGTAAGCACTGAGCCCAGGAAGAAATTATTCAACAAGGACTGGCTAATGATTTTGGATGATTTTTTTGTATTTTTCTGGTTCTTACTGGTGAGTGGTCAAGCCTTCCATGGGGCGAGTCTCCTCCGATACCTGTATATTCTATTAATCTGCTTACTAAACTACCTGAAATTAAAGTCTAAAACAGAGTGAGAGAGAAGTGAGAATAACATTCAACAAAACAGCTTCGACAAAATAGATTTGAGCAAATAGTGCAAGTGGAACCAATGTACAAAACGGAACTAATGTATAATTTTACATGAGCCGAGTGTTTTTAAAAAAGTCCTTTAGGTAGCGATTTGCTTATTCGAAATTGTCTATAAATGTGTGTGTGTGTGTGTGTGTGTGTGTGTGTGTGTGTGTGTGTGTGTGTGTGTGTGTGTGTGTGTGTGTGTGTGTGTGTGTGTGTGTGTGTGTGTGTGTGCAGTTGCTGTACCTGCATGCCTGTAGGGCTCAACAGACCCCACCAATCCCTGTCCAGGCCGAAGACGAAGGCATTGGCCAAACCGTGGAGTGGTGCTGACAGCACGTGCAACAGGGTGAGCGAGAAGGACGGGTCCTTTGGGTATAAGGCATTATGTAGCCTGTTGGAGGAGAGAGACAGAATGACAGAGAGAAATGTGTTTTTGAGTTCATCCATAAAAAAAGTTGTAAATAAAGAGACAGCCTGCTAGGGATGAGGATGGAGTAATTGAAGGCGAAGTCAGAGGGAGTAGAAAGACAGCAACAGGGGGGAAAACGGGGGAAAGAAGGCGAATGGTTGACGGACAGAGTAACAGAAAGAAGGAAGGAAGGAAAAGTGAGTGACAGAGTGAGGGACAGGGTGAGAACGAGAGGTAATGAGAGCGAGTGGCAGAGGCAGAGAAAGAGAGAGGGAGAGGAAAAGGGGAGGGTGAAAGAGCGAGTGAGCTTTATATCAGCGTTTAAGAGCCCATTAGGCAGCGCGAGACGGCTGGGCTGACACATTCTTGGCTGCCGCCTCGACAGCACGCAGCACTTTACAAGGACAGGGAGAAGTGTAGCGCTCGACTCCCTTCCTCCCCTTCTCTCTCCCTTTCTCTCATCTCAGTTTCCTGCTACTCCTGACCACAATTTCACCATCCTATCTTCTCCTCTTTCCATTCCATGCACGCTTCCTTACACACTGCCTCCCCCCTTTCTCCGATACTGCTACCATTTCTTTTGCATTCTGTTTCATCTGTGTGGATATCTCATTTTCATCTTGACTAGTGAGGGTGATCCTTGCTTCTTTTATTTGTAATTCCCCCCTCCATGTGACTCTCTCTCTCTCTCTCTCTCTCTCTCTCTGGAAGCCTGGGGCATGACTCGGGGTAGAACCTGATATTGTGTGGCGCGGCTGCAAGCTAATGGTCGCCCCTGAGAATGATGACGCTCAGCCATTAACCCTGGATTAACCCTGTATTAGCACTGCTGGTCGGGTTAGCCCGCCGCTAATGTATTTTATTGATCTGATAGCGAGAGAATCAAAACCGCGCACGGCTCCCAGCATCTTTCCAAGTGTGCAGTGTTCTTGGCTTGGCCGCGGAGAGCGAACTAAGTGGCCACGGTGGTTGACCTCAGGGTGAGGAAAAGTCATCCCAGGGCTACTTGCTCCCCGCAGGGAAAGGAAGATACAAAACCAACCATTTGAGAAAAAAAGAGCCGCTGTTGAATTGTGGTTACTGGCAGTTACACGAGACGCCACGGTCAGTCATCTCCTCATGATTGACAGCCAGAGGATGAGATATGTCTTCAGTTATTTAAAATGGTAATGATTTTGTTCAATCTTTGGAAGAGTTCAATGTTGAATTTCTCTCCCCATTAACCACGGCACAACAGTGTTGCTGATAGTGTGACATCCCTGAACAAACAAGCCTGGGAGGCTATAGCGACACCAGCCAAGCAACTTCAAACAGGGCGCCTACACAAAAAATTGTGCTGGTGCCTATCCAAATGTAAATGTGCAGAACTCTACAGTGTACATGTGTTTTATAGAACAACACAATAATAAGCAGAAGTACTCTACATAGATGCATATACGTCTTATCACATCAGCCAACTAGTCCCTATCATTCTTAAAAAAAGTTTTTAATTTTAAAGATATAGATGCATTATAAATCCAAGTAGTAAAAGAAAAACATTAGCATTATAACAAATCATACTCAAACAGGAGTAAATAGTGCATTGCTATTTGCAGCTGTATATTTAGTGTGCTAGTATTTACAGCACCACCATGGATTTGGGATTGACTCAGGATAAACCAGAGTGCCCACGTTCATTTTAACTAAAGAATTATTCACCCAATTATGTGGCTCATACGTATGTGTTTTTCAAAGTTGTTGTACAACAAATATGGCTTTGGCCGTACAGGCAACAATTGGTTGTAGAAAGAAAATCATTTCTGCTCTTACAAAGCAAAAGCACCAGGGAAAAGTATCGGTTACAATTAACCTCAAGACCTTAGTAATAAATGAAACAATATCTTTTTAAATGAAACTGAGCTCAAGATTTTTCGTCCTCTGAGAGCAAATCTTCCCAAATCTTTGTACTGACCAATAAAAGAACAATAAACACTTTCAGTTCAAATTTACCAGTTATATCATATGACATGGTTGTGTGCCAACAAATTGATTGAGTTAGCTATTAAAGCTGTAACTATTGTATGAAAGTATTGACTTTAGGCCTACTTCACTAAAGCCCAAAGTGTGCCTATAACTTTTATTTTTCTACACAAGCTCTCAAAACGTGTTTGACCAACTATAATTTGTACATCAGAATTAGACTACTTGTAGCTCATAGCTGATTACATCGTTAAAAATGATGAGGCGGAACGAGGCCAACTTGACTTCTGTTATGAATGAACCCACATAAAGGAAACAAGAAGCTGCTGACCAAACAGTATTTGGTTGTATGTACATAGCCTTGGATGTGATTTCATTTTGAATTTGGATGCATTGAGGGAATAGACTATAAATGACAGCCTGTCTGAAGGAATGAATTGACCGAACATACTGACATGCCTTCACTTTTGGTATATATGAGGTATGTTGCCCAGTCTCTTTTTTGGATCTTAAAAAGCGACAATTTATTTTTTCAAACTAAGCATTCACATCATTATGATCTTCTTTTTCTTCTTCTTAGAAACCCAGTAATACTGCAGGTGAAAAGCACAGATGATTATGGAGATTCATCCGCAAATCTGGTCATAATCCTCCCTTATCCTCTTTTGCAGCAGAGGGTTGCTAAGGTCTATTTTCTGGTAATCTGTCTCCATTTACCTTCTCTCTGGAAAGTTATGACAGGGGGAGAAACCGAAAGGTGGGTTTTCCAAAGGCTGGAGAGAAGAAAACAATGTGTATTGAGAATCTACCTGCTGTACGTCATAACGATGTCACCTAAATGCCTAAGTGAAGCTCACAATATAAAACCAACCCTGGAGCTGGTGGAGTGTGGAGCGGTGTGGATCGAGGACCATCCATTACAGAGGCGACGCTGCCTTTTTTTCTGGGTTAGCCTCGTACTGTATCTCTGTGGGCCAGACCAGCTGCTGCTCACATTCATTTCACTTCCCATTAAAGGTGAAATAAATCAGGAGTCCCCACACAACCTCCTTAGAGACGCAGAAAACACGCACACGCGGAGGAAGTGCAGACACGCATAAATACACACATCACCACCTGTGCGTGTGGGCAAGAGGTGTGTACATACTGTATAACCTGGGTCATATGCATCGAGGATGTCAGGTTGAGTGGAAATGCAGGGTGTGTGTGTGTGTGTGTGTGTGTGTGTGTGTGTGTGTGTGTGTGTGTGTGTGTGTGTGTGTATGTGTGTGTGTGTGTGTGTGTGTGTGTGTGTGTGTTTCTGACAGCGCAGCGGTGAGAGTGAGTTGGTCTGTTTGAAGGGGTGGGAGGGTGGGGTGGGGGCTATTTCTGGCGTCTCCCTTTTTTTATTTTTTTTTCCTGCTGCCGCAAAGAAATGCGATCGGCGTCCGGGAAACGAGAGCTGGCAGCAAGCAATCATCTGCCTGCCACACACATACACACGCACACACACACACGCTCGCACACGGCACCTCACAGCGCCGAGCAACACGCGCCATGGCAACGGAACAGCCGCAATTAGAGGCGAAGAGCCTTTCCCCTCCATCGAGGGAGAGACGGAGAGCGAAATGAAAGGAAGTAAGAAAGAGCAGGCGAGAGAGAGAAAGAGAGAGAGAGGGAAGGGGGAGGGGGAGACGAGTGTCGGGGAAGCAGCTATGCACGGGTAAGAGAGAGAGAGAGTGAAGAGGAAAGGAGAGCACGATAAAGAGGTGAGAATGTGCAAGAGTGAGGCTGTGAAGGGGAACGAGGGCCGGGAGCGATGGAGGATGAGGAAGAGGAGGAAGAGGAGGAAGAGGAGGATGAGGAAGAGGGAATAAAAAAGAGTGAAGCTCAATGTGAAAAAAGACTAAAAAGCAAAAGGAGGAAGATAGTGGGGAAGAGAAGGAGGAGAGATATCCAAAAAGACAGATTGTGAGACACGAGCGCGACAAACAAAAGAGATTACGTGCGAGAGAAACCAAGATAAGACGAATGGATGTGAGGAGGTTAGATAGAGAGAGAAAAGGAGAGATGGAGAGACAGGTGGAGGCGTGCGGAGCAGGAGGAGGAGGGGGGGGCGGGCGGGCTGTTTCTCCTGTGTGAGTCGGGCTAATGAAAGATGAATGAGGGAGGCAACAGCGGTGGGAAGGAGTGTGTGTGTGTGTGTGTCTGCGGGCGATGCCTTGCTGGTGTGTTTGTCCGGGGATTTGTGTGGCGCAGTCAGTCGACAGAGTCTCACAACGGGCTGACTGGTGTTGGACAATGGGGGCTGATATTGTGTGCTGTATGACTCATGAGGTCAACAACAATAAACACACACGTACGCGCTCAAGACACGCACAGTAGCAGACGTGAGCGGCTTTATCTGCTGCCACCTGTAAGCACTCACAGTCAGTCGTGAGCACTCCCCCTCCCAAGGCGTCTTCCGAAGCTCGCTCACTTATTCAGACCTCCCATCTAACGTGCGGCTGTCATTCACTCTTTGAACCCGCGTGTCCCTCTCACCCTCCTCCCCAATCTCTTCCAATATCCCGATCTGCCAGTCTATACCCACTCTCCAGCAATCAATTTCCCCTCCTCCCGCAATACGAGTTCACCTATTTTGGCAGCCTCTAACTGGCATGCCGAAACTCCCTGGGAGCTGTGGGTGAAAGGTACAGGAACAGTTTTGGAAGAGAACTCCCTTTAACTCAAGAGTTGGAGGGCGACCAGACAGAGAAGTCGTCCTGACCCCTGATGGCACTTCCTCTCTGACTGACTGACTGCCTGACTTCTTTCTTTTTCCCTCCAGACAAATCACATGCTTCGCCGTGCCAAAACAAGGCACTAGTGCTGCCCGCGGTGCCGCTGCTGACAGCCAATCTGACCCCTTCTCTAGACTATAAAGGGATAATTCTGCCAAAACAAGTGCGATCTCTCGACTCTGCACGATTTGTTTGAATATGTCAAGAGCAGGGGCACCTTACTGAGGCAGAGGAGATGTGCTGATATCAGCCTTGATTTCTGAGAGTGAAGGGGACAGAATCCCTGCAACTATGGTGCACTATGGGGGGGGGGGGTTACAAACGGGAATATTGACACTAAAATGACAAACATTTCTATCAAACAGACACTAGGAGACAGCAACTAGAAATTGCCACAGTTCATTGAAGTCTAATTATGCTTCATAATGCTTTGGGGCATGATAGCCCTTTATTGAATTTTGAAACAAGTGGTAGGTACTTAGCGAATCCACATGTTCTAAAGTGTGATCAGTTATTTGAGTTATAACTACATTTTAAGCAATATAATTATAAATAACGCACTTTTTTTCTAAATAAAAAAATGAGGATCATGTCCTAACCTGTTACTGCTTCAAAAAGGGTTTTGTTTGTTTGTTCATTCGTCTCTGGTCAAACAAAGTCATTCATGTTCCGAGTCACGCACTAGCAGAGGACAGATCGTTCATTGTTCGGTGACAACATGTGATCAGCCAGTCAAATGTGCATGAAGGGCTAATGCTTGGGAATCATCTGCAGGGATACGATGTGGATAGGGATAAGTGAAGAATCTGCTTTGATCACAGGGTCAACGTGGCGATAACTGTCACAGCTTAGGGTATGACTCCCATTATACACACACCCACAAACGCACAGCACACACACACGTATATAAAAGCACATGTCTTGTCTTGCCTTGCGAACAATTCACTTCATATTTCTAGAATCAGGCTGAAATACACAAACAGACCGCCATGTGTTGCATGTAGAAGAAAAAAACCCATACACACACATAAACATACACATATGAGCCTATGCACACCTGCACAGGGCGCACGCAAAAACACACACACACACACACACACACTCTTTAACAGACAAAGAGGCACACACATACTCTGGGGAGCGAAACGGCTAACGTTGACCAACAGAATGAAACCCAAACAAAGAGACATCCTGTTTCCTGGAACACAACACCACTCCGTGCTGGGAGCAGCTAGTAAACACACACACACACATGCACACGCACACACACACACATGCACACACACACACACACACACACACACACACACACAGTTCATTGTACATTGCCGCGCTTCAGTTTCCATGCGCCTGATTCATGTACCGTTGTGTGTCTGTGGGTCCAGCGATGCCACCGGCTGTGCCTTCGATTGTTGGTGCGCGTGAGTTATTCTGTGAGTGGCTGTGGCTAGAAGTAAGTGTGTGTGTGTGTGTGTATGTGTGTGTTAGAGAGAGAGAGAGAGAGAGAGAGAGAAACAGAGAGAGAGAGAGAGACAGAGAGGAGGGAGGGCGAGCGGATGATAGAGTAGGCTTTAGCGATTCCCTGGAGTGTGAGGCAGCGTTTACGGCACTCTCAGAGCAGCCAGAGTGATGAATATTTAAAGACGTGCCTGAAAGAGCAGAGGGAGGGGGAGCGTGTTGTGTGTGTGTGCCTACGTGCGTGCATGTGAGTGTGTTTGTGTTTGCATGCGCTCGTGAATGTGTGCATATGTATACGAGGGTGTTAGCGAGGTTATCTAGTATCTCCTTTGGCATTTGAACATGCTTGTGTATACCGTGTGCATGTACATGAATGTAGCCTAGTATATGCCTATATGCGCCTGAATGTAGTTTTTGTAGTAGGCATATATATGGCTTATTTGTAGGCATAAAGGGACGTATACCTTTTCAGTTTATCTTCCTGCATATGTGTGGTAATATTTGCATCTGTATCCTATGTGTGTCTAAATATGAGAATTTTAAATGAATTCAAATGCATGAAAATAGATGTATATCATTGTGTAATACGTCCAATTAGATATTGCGCGTGTGTGTGTGTGTGTGTGTGTGTGTGTGTGTGTGTGTGTGTGTGTGTGTGTGTGTGTGTGTGTGTCCAGGCTCGGCACGGATGTCTGCCTGTATGTGTGCGTGTGTGTGTTGCACTTCACACAGCCCTGTAGGCCAGCTCTCTGTCTGGCTAAATGGGGATGGATGGCGGAGCGTCTCTGCTGCTCAACAGGAGACGAATGGCTATGGGGCTCTCCAGTTACACACCGATCACTGCCTGGGACACAAAAAAACCTCAAGTGCACACACATGGGCGCACACAATAGTAGGCCCTGCCATATATCCACCTAAATATTATCTAGGCCACATAGCCGCATGCAAGGACGCGCTCACACGGAAAATCAAGGTAGTCAAATAGCATGACGTCTGATAACACAGATATCTAGGAGCGGCAATGATAGCTTTTTTTTATGCTTCTAAATAACTAAAATCATGATCCAGGCAGTCATGTTCTAAGTTTTATCGCATGAAAGTTGCCTCCACAACTTAAAAAAATCATTACATACCTGCAAGCTATATCAAGCTTACAATTTGTTTTAGTAGGCAGGCCACCACTGCCACTCTCATACAGTAAATTGAATGTGAAGAGATAAATCTAAAAAAGGGCTTGCAGACAAAAAAAGATGAGAGATGGAACGTTGCATACTGCCTTTCAGCATCTGAGGGGCTCACTTGTTCAAGTAAACAAAATACGCCGCAAAATATATCAGGGTATATACAGTACAAACCACACAGCAGCCTACGCGCCAAGGCACAAGCACACATCCCCGCGTGCTGAATGCAAGATATTCCGAGAGGCGAGGAGCGGAAGGAAAGGAGTGTAGAAAAGAAAAGAGAAAGCAGGAGTGAGAGAGAGAAAGAGAGAGAGAGCACGCATCCTGGGATGCAGAATGCCGAATACAGTGAGATAAGAGTTAATGTATCCCCCCTACACACCCCCTTCATCCCTCCCGTTTGGCTCTCTCTTTCTTCCTCCCTACATCCATCCCTCCCTCCCTCCGCCTCCCCCGCCTCCTCCCCGTTTGCTTTGAGGGATGAATAATAACTGCTGCTCTGAGATTTCCTCCCTCGTTTTTCAAAGCACAGAACGGAGATGGGGAAGGTCTGCCTGGCCCGGGTTTGCGCGTGCACCCGCGCACACACACGAAAAGCACGGCCGCGCACTGTAATAAACACACAGATGCACGCACACACACACACACACACACACACACACACACACATACGCTGTCTTGTTCTCGCTGCTTGCCTGGAGCAGGGAAATCAGATCTCCTCCAGAGAAAGGCGAGTGGGGCTTAGGCGCTGTAGGGAGCCCATACAAAAAAAAATCCCCTGCAAGCACGTATTGGCCTATGCAACCCACAAAAACCCACATGCAGCATCCAGGGAAACCAAGAATAACTAGGAGGATGCAAGCTGCCTCCCGGAGCGACAGTGTGAACTCAAGGTTACAGACACATCACCGGTTCAAGCCCCAGCGCCCGGGGCAATCCATCGGTGCTCAAGCACCACTCTGCGGGGCACGCAACCGTGATTGCTCAAAGGCACCGAGCGCTGCTTCTATGTGCTTTGCTTTGGAGGTTAGGGCTTCTAGACAATGCCTTAAAGAGGAGGGGGGGGAAAAGACACTAAACAGGGATGCCGGGGCCTCCCCGCTTGGTGTCAAAAGGGGAAAAGGGGAGGGGGTTTTAGAAGAGAAAAAGGTGTTCGTAAAAGACGCGCAGGCCGTCCAGGAAGAGCTATCTCACATCAAGACGCAACGCGCCACAGAAATCGGCATCGTTTGGAGGAGAGGGCTTATTTATGCAAACAGGCGTACAAGCGTGCACAGTAGGAATCCAGACGAGCCTTGTAAACAAACACACACCCACACCATAAAGCACACAGGGGAGGCGATGTGAGAAGCAGACTGTGAAAACTCCTAGTCGTGCCCATGCACACACACGCACGCACACACACACACACATACACACAAAAACAAGAGCTTGGAGAGACTGCAGTGGCAGCGAGGGATGGAAAAGAAGGACAAAGGCAGTGAGAAGGCGAAGAGGGAGGGATAAGTGTGAAGTTGTGAGTGTCTGGTGCTACTTTTGTTCTGCCAAATGAGGGCAAGTAAGTGGATGAGTGTGAGAGAGAGAGGGAGAGAGAGAGAGAGTGAGAGAGAGAGAGTTGTGTACGCTAAAATGATCGCAGGCGAGGAAAAGTAGGAGCGCTTTCCCATTTCAATTCGCAACAGCTGGTGTCGAATTAACACATTTACCAGTGTGCATTTGGAACAGATTAAAATTGTGTGTGGCGTGTGACTGTCGGCGTGTGCGCTCGTTTTCTGCGTGCTGTAGCAGATGAGGGCCAAAAACAAGAGTGTGTTTGTGTGTGAGAGAGTGTCTGTGTTTGAACGCAATGGATCAGGGCAGGGAAAAATGGCACAGAGAGAGAGAGAGAGAGAGAGAGAGAGAGAGAGAGAGAGAGAGAGAAGAGAGAGAGAGAGAGAGCAGCAGTAGAGACTGATGTAGAGCGAGCAAGCGAGGGGGAGAGAGAGCTCTACCCGAAGGCTTTAGCTGCTGCCCTGGGCCGTCTCTCTAAGCCCTGTTTAGGAGGCTTTGGAGCTCAGATAGAAAATAATCCCCCACTCAGACGCACACACACACACGCTAGGCAGGAACACGCGCACACACACACACACACACACACAAACACACACGGAATGCTTAAAGTCGAGGCGGACAAACAAGTGCGCACACACATACGCACATTGACACACGCATGCACACACACACACAAGGCAACAAGCAGCGACAGCACATTCGCCTTGACACGAAACCAACCACCCGCCTACACACACACGCAGAAACACGCAGGCACAGAAAAACACACACTAGGGCTGTCTGCCGCGCGCAGCTTCCGCACGGCAGAGCACAGCAACATCGGCACGGCACCGTGACAAACACTTTACACACTCCAGCACTCAGCAGAGGAGGGAGGGATGGAGGGAGAGAGAGAGACAGAGAGACAGAGAGAGAGAGAGAGAAAGAATATGAGCCAGGCGGGAGGGTGGGAGGGGGTGAGGGAGGGGAGGCTAACAAATTAATAGGAGCCGGAGATATATACAGCCAGCGCTGCCGAACAGGGGGAGGTGGCGGAGGAGGAGGAGGACGACGGGAGGGCAATTCATTCCTGTTTTCTCGTCGTTCGCTCTCTGGAGAAAAGGCAGAGTGGAGCGGAGCAGAGTGAGCCAGAGAGAGAGAGAGAGAGAGAGAGAGAGAGCGCGTGTTTGCACAAGAGAGAGCGATAGAGAGAGACAGAGGACTTTGTGTGGCAGAGGAGAGGAAAAGTGGAGGAGGGAGGGGAGGGGTGGTGGTGGGGAGGTGACATAGAAAAACAGAGAACGACAGAGAACCCGAGCGAGGGAAGTGTGGAAATTATGTGGAAATAACAAAGAGGTTTTGAGCGGCAGGGGAAAAAAGGAAGAGGAAAGTGACATTAGGGGAAGGAAGGAAGGAAGGAATGAAGGGTGGTTCGGGGTTAGCGCAGGATGCAGTTTGTCATCTTCATCAGCCCGACAGCCGGACGAGACTGGAATGGATGGAGGGGAGGTGAAGGTAGAGAAGGGGAGTGGGTGTGGGAGGGGGGGGGATGGGCGGCGTTTAAGCGGAGCCTTTGAGAGACGTTGACCCTGTAATTGACCTGTGTCTCCGCCTACATCGCCGTGGCGACAAGCCGAGCCGCTGCAGCTAATCACTTAGTAACCCTGACCTGTCAATCACACCGCAGCAGAGGGGGAGGGCGGGGGAGATGGGAGAGGGAGCCGTGGTAAATGAAAGGAAGAGGTAGAGGCAAAGAGAGAGAGAGAGAGAGAGAGAGAGAGAGAGAGAGGAAGGGAGTGAAGGAGTAATAACAGAGCCAGGGTTATAATTTACTGGACCACCCGCCTCCTCCCACCCGGTGAAGACCTGGCTTTAAAAAAAGCCAATAAAATGCACAGCACAGAAACATACACGCCACACACACACACACACACACACACACACACACACACAGACTATCGCCTTCCGCGTCTGTGCCGCCACAGAGAGCGAAAAGCTTTTCCGTGAGTTCAGATAAGGGAGAGCAAGAGACGAGAGGCAGAGCGCAGAGGGAGAGGGTGAGAGCAGATAAGGGAACAGAGTGAGGCCGACATGCAAATAAAAAAACAACGGAGCGGAGAGAGTTTACGTGCCGCACAGGTGTGTGTGTGTGTGTGTGTATGTGTGAGTGTGTATTACCTGTTGATGAGGGGAAAGATAGACACCAGCAGGTAAACGGAGGGATACCACTTCAATGGCTTGATCTCCTCAGCCAAGGAAACCTGGAGGAGAGAGAAACTTACTACTGAGCCATGTGGAGGAACTGAATGCTCACATTGGCCCTCATTTATCAATTTTGCGTGGAAACTGGTGCAGATTCTGGCGCAAATACCTCCCTACGCCAGGTGTCGCGTGGGATTTATCAAACAGGCGTATCTCGCCAATCTCAGCGTACGCCAGGAAATTATTGATAAATGTGGCGGATGAAAACGAGCGTATCACGCCCCTATATTAGAGGCCTCGCCCAGAGGTTTTACGACATGGATATGCGCAATACGGCACTTCCCTGAAGTAGAAATTGACAGAATAACAGCGAAAGTAGAAAAAAAAGAGTTTCATTTCGGAGCATTAGCCTACAAGCAGCATCAAAGAACGACAGAAGGCAGCAGTTAGGAAGGAAATAACTGCTGCGGTCAACAGCGTTGGTGTTGACTCAAAATCGCCACTAAAAAAAGCGTGTTGCTGTTCTGAAATGCAACCAACTGGGAGTGCGGGGCTGCGGGCATAATATAAGTGGTGGAGGAGAAAAAGACGCACCAACTGTCCGATAATGGTCCCCATAAAATAAATACACGTCTGCAGAGATTTGAATGATTAGAATGTATTGGCCCTTTTAGATAGCACTATTCAAAAGGGTTTTAAAAACTAAAAATAACACATTTAGCGTTTTACTGTATGACAGCATGCGCTTGACACGAGTGGTCAGCCCGGCCGTCAGCTGCACAAGCCGACCCGGCAGCGATCAGCTGTGAGAGCGCCCACCGTCCTGCTCCACCAGCAGATAGGAACAACGTGCCGGTCAACGGTGGAAATAAATCGCTCGCTTTAGCATCAATGACACATTAAAAGAGGAACTAACATCTACAAAGTGCGTCAAATAAATAAAATGTTAAGCAGAATGTTGCGCCGTGTATTTTTTTGTATCATAAAGAATACTTAGGCTAACATTTTGAATGAATGCAGCCCCCGTGCCTCAGTGTCCCCCCAGCTGCTCCAAGACGGAGAAAACTGCCCTTACGCAGTCCCATGCAGCCCTCCTAAGTGGCCGGTGTGCGCACTATTGAATCAGCTCTCCTACTCAGTTGCACACCATAAGCTGCTAATTTTTAAGTGATTAATATCTTTATTTCGGTCTTATTTGCACTGCATTTGTATTATCTTCTAATAATTGTCCAACAAAGTCATCGGCTACCCGGCACAGCCTGCACTGCTAGTCCAAGCTGTTTTCAAATTTGCGTACACGAGCTGAGAGCTGGCGTGGGATTTGAGCGTACCCTACGCTCACGTCCATATTGATAAATGCCGAGATTTGCGTGGAAATGTACGTACACCCATTTTTCTGGTCTACGCAAGATTGATAAATGAGGGCCATTAACACTACTATCTTTCTGTCACACACGCAAACAGATACACACACACACACACACACACACACACACACACACACACACACACACACACACAGTCTTAACTGGAAGATCAGTGCACCGAGGCAAACAACAAAGGCCAATTAAAAGCTAATAAAATATTAACCCTGCTGATAATATGCAATTTCCACACAGTTATGAGAAGAAATGGGGAATTCCAATTATACTGGAAGCCAATACTTTTTTGGGCCGTAACTGTGGAGGGGATGAATTCAATATCTCTATATGCATACGGGCAGGGAGAGGGAGAGGGAGAGAGAGAGAGAGAGAGAGAGAGAGAGAGAGAGAGAGAGAGAGAGAGAGAGAGAGAGAGATGCAGCAGCGACCAGAAGACGAGGAGGGGGAGAGCCTGCCGGTGGAGAGCTTTCACAGGCTGTTATCTAATTCCCGGGAGAGGAGGACTCTTGTGTCCGGAAGAGGCTGAGAAGCGCGGCCCCCGGATCGATTTTCTGCGCTATGCTGTCTCAATGCCCCCCCCTCCTCTCTCTACTACCCTAGGCTAGGACACACAGCAGAGCCAGCGAAACAAAGCCTCCCTCCCTCCATCTCTCTCTCTCCTATCTCTCTCCCTACCAGAGCCAGGAGGCTGTGGTCTCTACTCCCACATGCTGGAAATTAATTACTCACCAGAAAGACCCTGAGGCGTGGGAGCTCTAACGCAGGCATTTTTTAAACAATTCAAAAGAGCCCCCCGGTGGTATTTTATCTTATGTGTGTATGTGTGTATGTGTTGGTGTGTTGGTGGGGGGGGAATATAAGAGCCAAGTTTCCACTGCATGTGGGCTGTATGTGACTGAGACCGGTTGTATTTCTACATCGTAGTCCGTAATGACGCAAGCGTTGAGCTTAGTTCTACTAATGCCTGTCATAATGGGAAGCTCTGACATCACTGGCTCTGCCTGTTGACATCTTAACTGTGTGTGTGTGTGTGTGTGTGTGTGTGTGTGTGTGTGTGTGTGTTTGCGCGTCTGCGTGTGAGAGATCTGGGAGCAGAGACACATTGGGAGAGACATAAAGGGCAAACAAGGAAACTGAAGGATGCTTCGTGGAAAGGGAAGAGAGAGTGTGACCATTTGTGTGTGTATAGTTTG
Organism: Ammodytes marinus; assembly: GCF_949987685.1. Lineage (NCBI taxonomy): Eukaryota > Metazoa > Chordata > Actinopteri > Uranoscopiformes > Ammodytidae > Ammodytes > Ammodytes marinus. The sequence goes on from NC_137216.1 coordinate 22,613,661, forward strand.
CTATTCTTTTGTTGTTATTTTTGGGGGGTGGGACAGTGTCAGATTAAAAAGTTACAGAATTTAGATTTAAAAAAAAAATGCACAGAGCAAGCAATCTCAGATCAAACTTAGGATGAGGTGTAGAGGAAAGGCATTTGAGGAATTTCAGTGCGCAAAAGGGACAGGATGTGGAATAGTGGAGGAGGGGGAGGGAGGCTAAAGAGCCTGGTGTGTTTAATCACAGCCCTCCCGTGTCAGAGGCCCCTGCACTGCTCGGGACGCAGAGGGGGAATGAAACCGTAATTATGTGCAGAGGGCGCAACGTTAATGACGCACGCTAAAGATTACGGACGGTTATCAGTAGCAACCCAACCCCTCCCACTTTCGCGGCCACCCTCACTCGCACAGGAAACGTTCTCTAAAAATAACAGCATCAGGTTTCACCAATGCACTTGACCATTAACTTCAAGGACTTTCTTCTTTCGGTTTTTTTTTAGTTAAACTCAAGGACAAAAAATGTAAATAAAATGGCATGAGAATTGTTTTCTCCGTGACACATGGCATTTAGAGGTTTTGTCATATTTTTTTCTAATCATCTACATCTGCTGCAGGAGGACCGCAAATATCCAGTGCAGGATTGTTTTCTCATGTGTTGCTTCTTTTAAGAAATGAGGGTGGGAGAGTGTATTGTTAAATTGTATTATTGTAAATTACTTGTTTTGATAACTGCTGTTTCCAGCTTTCAACATCAACATTTTTTTTACATTTGAGCATCTACACAGAACCATGTGGAACAAAAGAAAGCTTGAAAATTACTCTCTTAAATTGTGTTTTTGGCGAGATATTTCTGACTGAAATGCTAGGGCTTTCCTCGGTTTTATCATTTTTTCCTAAATTCACAAGCGGAAAAATAAGAGAATCTTTTGAAGAAACCAAAAGTTATTCTTAAAGCTGAAAGCATGAGAGCCCTAAACAGACAAACCTCAGTGTCTGTGCAGTTTACCCATAGTAAGGATGTTCTGCAGGATGCTGGCAGATAAACCTCTGCACAAAACTCACCAAGACACAAGGTTGCACATGCGAGCATAGCATACACCCATAGACACCCACGTCGAGCACACGCAGGAGTAAACACTTCACATTGTGACTCAAGGCAAAGCTTGCATGGATCAGTAAACAAACACCCGGGGAAGATAACGAACAAGCAGCTCGCTGTTTGCTCGCCGAGCTTTGTTGCTACCCGACGGGACTGAGCTGCTGTGTGTGCAGTTGTGCAAATGTGTTTAAAGGTAGGGGTGTGTGTGCGTGTGTGTGTGCAGCCTGACTTAAACACCCTCTTCTGAATAGCCGCTCGCTGGCCTCTGCCACAGCAAGACCTTGTGGTGTGTGTGTGTGTGTGTGTGTGTGTGTGTGTGTGTGTGTGTGTGTGTGTGTGTGTCCACAAACAAATCGCACAAGACACACAGGACGGCCCTGATAGCTGCCAACACAAGTTATGTACGTCATCACTCCAGCCAAAAAGACACACACTTAGAGATGGAAGGGGATGGTGCGAGGCCAAGTCAGAGAGAAAGAAAAAAATACATATGGCGAAAGCAGGAAACTACATATTTGTGCACAAAACACTAGAAGTGTGTATGATTGTGTGTGTGTGTGTGTGTGTGTGTGTGTGTGTGTGTGTGTGTGTGTGTGTGCAAGGGGGAAACAGTAATAGAGAACATGTGAGGCACACACGGAAAAGGGGGTATGTGGCTAGGTAAATGGAAGTCACCAGAGCCAGCGGTCTTCAGACACCCAGCAGGAATCACTTTCTCTAGTTTACACCTGCTGCCACACACACACACACACACACACACACACACACACACAAGACCTCGCTGGCTTGGCAAGCACAATTGTGGGGGCTGCTGTTGTTGTTTTAAAGCATCGCGGCGCGTGCATAAACGCTCATAAATATTCATGTGCATGAACCTGGCTCGCTGCTTTATTCATGCCGAGAATGACTATGAGAGTGAGAGAAGCTGGGCGAGGGAGTGAGACAACAAGTGAGAGAGGGGGAAAAGAGAGTGGGAGCGCCAAGAGTGAGGAGAGGCAAACACATGGAAACGAGGAAAGCGACTGGGGAAAAGAAATGAGAGGAAACGGAGAGTGTGATAAAAAACCACTGCTGACTTATTTACATTGTCTGCCACGCGCATCAATTAGCCCGCATGAACAGTGTGTGTGTGTGTGTGTGTGTGTGTGTGTGTGTGTGTGTGTGTGTGTGTGTGTATGTGTGTGTGTGTGTGTGTGTGTGTGTGTGTGTTGCTGCCACACATTCATGCACACACACACATCACTGGTAAAGGTTACGCTAGTTCACTGTGCAGTAATTACATCTTCCACTTAGGGGCAGCATATACATAACCTTACCCCTAACCTGCCCTCCACACCTCACCCTGCAGGTGGAGGTGCAACAACAGAGCAGCGGAGGAAGGAAACTAAAAGCAAGCCAGGTAGAGATTGCTGCTTTTAACCTTTGGTACTGTGACACTGGCCAACCTGGATGTTAAGCCTTTACATTTTTAATTATTTGGCTTCTACATGCTTGATGCATAGCCAGGTAAGGGGTTTAGTGTCTCGCTAGAGGACATTAAAAAAGTAGAGGCCAGATAAAATGACTTTCAAGGTACCAACTAGAAGAAAAACTTTGCCAAATGCCTTTTGAGTTCAGAGAGGTGCTCCAGCAATTTGGTGCCGCATTTCAACAGTTATTAGACTCACAAAAAGACATCTTTCATAAAGATTGTTTTAAATGACTTTTAGTCGCAAAAAGTTTTGGTACATTATGCAATCTCTTTTCTAAGCCTTCCCGACAACCTTTCTGAAGCTCCACTCCCCCCGTTTGTAAAGCAGCTCCTCTGTTTGGTATGAATGTGTTGTGTCCGAGCCCCATGCCAAGATAAGCATGATGATATCATCAGGGTCAGTTTTATTTTGAAGACTTTGGAGAGTTCCTTCCAGAGCCACAGAGGGCTTCACACAACTGCTTTTGACAGGCTGAGTAATACTCCCCATGACTAAAATGACCTTTAAGGTACCAGTGGACACTGTCAGAATGACTTGTCTGGGAGGTCAGATAACTTCAGAAAACCTGCTCCCCCGTCCGGATCAGGGGGGAGGTTTGTGTCTGTCATTTTCCAAAACTGAAAATCCATCATTCACACCCACTTCACCCTGTTATTGGAGAGCTGTGGAGGAGAAAATTAAGCCTCTATAAAACTTTTTTTAGAATGACAAGACTTTTGATTTTCCGTGGTGGACAGTCCTGTTAGCCAACTTTCAAAATATCTCTGCAATTAATATTATTTTTCTCCGTTTCCAACTCCTCGCGTCCCGTTTCAGCAAGGTCAGGAGCACAACAGCGAGGCACTACAACTCAAACACACCAATACGTACACACCCTTCATTTGTATATAGATGCAGAAGCACACACATGGTGAGGAGAGTGGGTGTCATAAGGTCAAATTGCTCCCTGCTGTGTGCCACCTACCCAGCGTGACAAGAGCTAATCCTCCACACACTCTAATCCTCACGCTCTCTGTGTGTGTGAGTGTGTGAGTGTGTGTGTGTGTGTGTGTGTGTGTGTGTCCGCGTGCATGCATAAGTGTGTGTGTGCGTGTGTGTGTGTGTGTGTGTGTTGAGAAATGTGATGGTCACAAAGGCCATTACCTTTCGTCTTTCTCTCTCTGGGTTGAAGGTTCCCAACCATGACTGCATCTGTGCAGAAAAGACACAAAATAAAAGGAAAAGGTCAGGCCAAAGACTGCAGCCAAAAACATCAACAAGAAAACAAGACAAAAACAAAAACAGAATAGCAAATTGATCGTTTATAACAGTTTGGTTTTCCTAGATAGTAGGTGGCATTTTGTGTCTAGGTCGGCGCCTGCATTTACAATGGCTTTCACACCAACGGGGAGAAGGAAAAAAAAAATCCCTCCACCCGCTCTCCCCCATCCCCTGCCAAATTGCCTAATTTACAGCAGAGTAGCAGAGTGCCGGGCTTAGAGGCAGAGGGGAGCACTTAAACAGCTCCCGGCATCTCACAAAAAGAGGGCACTGATCAGCTTCAGTGCACACAATGTGATGTGAGGAAGTAAAGGCATCGGGTATAGAGAGAAGAGAGGGAGAACTGTTTGAAAAAGTGTTACAGAAAAAGAAAAAATTGGAGCAAACATGGCAGATCTGAGCTCTCCGGAGAATAACGTGGGAATACTCTTTTTTTTTGCGCTTCCTCCATCTCCGCTCTCGGGGGAATGCAGGGAAAATGTCAACAGACGTGCAGGGAACACACACACACACACACAAGCACGCACACAGACACACGCTGATCCGAAAGACTCAAACTAGTGGCGTGGGGGTTGAGGGTCCATAGGAAGCCAGAGGGTTTATGTAAGTGTATGTGTTGGGTTTTAACCCAAGACATCAGAGGCAAATCTCGGGAGGCCAAGTGTGAGCTTCACACGCACGCAACAGAGAGGCAGCACCAAACGACATGCACTAACAGCTCCTCTGTTCTGCTATTTATTAATTCAATGTTGCCATGGTTTCTCTGCGCTGACGTGATTGTCATTGTAAATCTATGTGTGTTTGTGCAGTGCAAGGAAGAAAAAAAAATGGATGGCCATTTAGTCAGGCTGAAATGACTGAACTTGTTCCAGAGCAGCCCCCCTTTGATGTCCAGCTGAGCAAAACTATCCATCAAAATCAACTAACGCTGATAATAAGTGGCTAAATCATAAGGCTTTTTGGTCAGGTCTCCAGTGTGCATACCAGGCTTCTTTCAGGATTCTTTTCTGTAAACTGTCAACTAAGCAAGGAGGATCAGGATGATTATAAAATACTGTCTGTTGCTTATTATAACAAGCAAAACATGCCATAGCCAGATCCTGGAGATCTGTTTCCAAACGGTTCACAAGTATGGTATGTCGGACTGTCAAATTATCTTGCCCTGGAAAAAAGAACTATAATGATTAAGGGCAAATATTCTACCTTTGATAGGATTTGGAGAGGTTTAAAACAATATGTCATTTCAAGAAGGGGAAAAAGTCATAGAAACCCTTTGATGTCTTAACTGTATAGTTTCAAGTGACATTTATTTATTTTTCCCTAATTGTATGTTTATATGATTCTGGAAACATGACGATACATACTTTGGACCATTAAGTTGGAACTCATTGTAGGGCCTTGGCTGTCATAAAACTTTATCGGAGAGATGCCTTGCTGTGAATCCACTACCATGTAAATAAATGGAAAAATTAAATACAAACATTTGTAAAAAACTAACTACAGCGGTTATTCCCTTTCCACCCTCCCTCGCTCACTCACTCTCCCCCTTTCTGTTTCTGTAGAGCGGAGAACTTCTCCGTCCAGCTATAACATCCCACGTCTCTACGCTCAACCTCCTCGTCTTGATCTCTTTCGGCGTTGCGTCGCCACCTACCCTGCTTTCAAAGCTTTTCAAACTCTTTCAAGCGAGACAGCCTGCAGCTGAAAAGAGATAAGGCTTGAGCTCTTCATAAATGTGATCGAGAAAGCAAAACGGCACAGTGAAGGGGTAGAGACATGCAGTCAAAGAGAGAGAGAGAGAGAGACACACACACACACACACACACACACACACACACACACACACACACAAACACACATTTATGAACCACCAGACTTCGCTGGCTTGGAAGCAGAGAGGAAAAAAGGGGGAATATACTGTAGAGAGATAGAGAGAGAGAGATAGAGAGAGAGAGAGATATGGGGGAGGACAGGAAAAGAGAGGGAGTGGAAAACAGAGATATACAGCCAAATGCCGTGAGCTGAATGAGTTATAAGATGCAGATTGCAAAGCAGTCACATTCATTCATCCTCTTTATCACATTCCATGATAAAGAGCTGTGTAGCCTCTTTTCCTCTGCCCTCCCCTTCAAGGAAGCCGCTGTCTGTCTCTCCGGTGTCGTCTGTCTGCAGCCCGCCTATCTTTCAATCGCTCTCACCTTCCTCTCCCCATCGCTCACTCTGCTGCCACCCAAACAAAGCACGCTAACATACACCATGACAACGCACTCTCTGAGTCAGGATGATTCTCCCGTACAATGTGTGTCTGTTGAATCACATCCAGTGCCCACATACATATTGCTGCAACACATGTCTGCCACCATAGTCACACTGTGTGAGGCGTCGTCACATCAGCGGAATGGCAGCTATGTGAACTGTGCGGAATGCCGCCTCCGGGCTCCTACTTCACCCTCGCAGTAGAAAAACAACACACAGAGCTACTATAGGCCAACACAGGGAGAGAGAGCTGAGCAACTGAGCGGTAAATGAGTTAATCGATGGATTATCTACACAATTTGACTGTTTTAGAGTACAACATGTTGGGAAATAAAGAAACCCACGAGCCCAGAAGCCAAGTTGATCCATCTGAAATCGTATAAATCAGAGAAAAAACCCCTCACATGTGAGTAGCTGGAAGTGGAACATAGAAACGTTTTTGATAAAAAATAAATCCAAAATTATAATATTAGCACATCTCATTTTGGTGCCTCCCAGCAGAATGGGAAAAAAAACTAGTTAATGGTGGACTTTTGGCATATAATTAAGCTGTTATGTATAGAATTGAGCCTTTGTTGCCTCCCAGTACTGGAAAAAGAACACATAAACAGAGATGTGTGTAGCAATTTTTATCTGAAAATAATCAGTAGCTAAAAAGAATAATGCAGGCTTAGTGTAATCATATTATACGTTTTAAAAAAGTTATTGAAGTGCTGTTTTTAATGTACCTTATCAATAAGAGCATTTTAGTGCATGCACCAATCTCATGACTGATATCATCTAATGCAGTAAGTCCACTAAAAGGCAGTTAGACCATCTGACAGTTTTTAAACAAAACCTTAGGGTCAGCGAAATGCATTGGAAGAGATAACAAAGGCAAACTGTCAAGTTGTTTACCAAAGTGTATGCAGTAAACAGGTATATCACTTTGCAAACAACTTCGGTCCCTCCTTTGACCAACTGATTACAGTGTTATTATCTGAACTATTGTGTTTGTTGTAACCATGTTTCCAAATCTTAGCAATCACAGGACACTATGGGTGTACAATGTTACCATAATAGATAAAAAGACCCATGTCATAAACCAGATTTTTCCTTTAAATGATGATCAGAGCAGTATCGTCTCTGCATTAACACTCACATAGAACATCTGTATTGATGCTTTTGTGAGGATATGCACTGCTTAATGTAATTTTCAGCTGACAACATACATTATTGAAAATGTACATTTCTATTTCATTTGAAACCAACTGAGTGCAGTGCCAAGGTTGTTTGGATCAGCGATTCTGTAGAAAACTGTAAAAAACATGGGATTTTTCAGCAGGTCTATCCGTGCTGTAAAGTTAACCGGTGCTTGGAGGGGCCACAAAGGAGAACAGTGTGCAAGCTACTCTAACAGTGGAAATAGACATGCATCAAAATTCAAGCGGCGGCAGGGAGCACGTCCCAAACGTGTACTTCACTAGTTCCTCCGAAGTAGAAAAATGTGAGAAGACACAAACAGCAATCATGTCTCGAGTCTTAGGAGATGTGTCAGCTCTCACTTGTGTCACTTTCCTAAAAGGTCACAATGCATTTGGATTCAGCTAAATTGCTAGTGTCTCAGGCTACTGCTGCTGCTGACAGGGCACATGATGAGCACTCACCCTCTGATTGGCCACACAGATGATCCTGGCATAACAGCAGATCATCAGGAAGATGAGGCTGAACAGGGGCACGTACCATCTGCAAAACACATACACGAGCATGGCAGTGAGAAAAGTCCGAATGGGCTATGTTATTAAAAAGCATTCCAGTTGAGTTGTCTGTTTTTCTCTGTTTGGCCTCCTCGTATCCTGTTTCAGAAGGTTGGTAGTATACTCTTAAGGCCAAACAAACAAACACATAGAATTGTGTTTGTAGAATGATAGAATTTCTAATGCACAAGTACATCATATATCCTAAAGTGTCCATGTGCATCGCCGAAGGCTCACCTCATGTACATGTGCCAACAGCGTTGTTGTAACTCCTCAGACTTCCTCATGGGGGCAACAGAAGTTACGCACTATAGCTTTATACTCATTTTAAAAGATCTGAAGGCCATTGTTGGATAAGAATTTCTTGTAGACCTTGAAAAAGGCCTATTCTGATCTGGAATTGCACTCAAAATCATTAGTATTCAGCCTTGCTGTTCTGTTTTAGACATGAAACATTCCCCATTTTGCTCACGCCCTCCCTCAAAGCTCTTTGATGAGGTGAGGCTATTTTGCTGGTGGACAATGCACATGCATTATTCTGAATAGCCGATGTATAGATGTACGCACAGTATATAGGCAGACACACAGCAGAGAGTGGAATTGGCCTGACTCAGCACCTCTGGACCTTGCTGCACATAGTTTCAGTGAATAGTATAGAGGATGGTACACAAAGAACAAAAGAGAAAAAGTCGAAACACCGGAAATCCATGGCACTCCTTTGGGATTAAGGGATGACAATCAAGGGAGAATGATAATCTTACGTCAGGTATTTTCTGAGGGGATGAAAGAGAGAGGGACGGGCTAGGGAAACTGGGGTGACGGCTTTGTTGGAATGGCAGCCCCTGTGTTATGCAACCTCTTGGGAGGTGATGTAAGCTCCGAGGAGTTTCAACCCCTCCCTGTTATCATGAAACAGGCCTTTGTCTGGCTTTGATAGACAGGTTCCCGGCCACCGCGTTCTCTGTTCCGCCTCAGAGCAGTTAAGACTGGTCTGTGTGACAGCCAAGTCCTCCTGAGCACCTGGCACAGGCAGAGAGACACTGGCCAAATGCAACTACAGTATGTGATAAACACATTGGATTGTGCAAAGGTAAGAACATCAACGATAATCATAGGATTTACCATCATGCAGAGGAAAAGAAGATACACTGACATTCAAAACAGAGCGACTCAATCTGTCTCTGACTCATATATACAAGGACTCTCATGGTTTCCAATTGGGAATAAAGTGCCTGAAAAGTCCTTGGCATGTGTGCTAAAAACTGCAACTTTTTCAGCGTCTAAAATACAAATATTAAGTCCTTGGCCTAATTACACTTTGTCTGCACCTGTCTTCAGAGACTGTAGGTCAAAAAAAAAGAAGAAAAAATAAATGAATATGATTATCAAATTAAACTTTTTATTTGCAGGGGAATCCGAGATGATAGGTGTTTGTTTCACAGCTGGACACGGAGAAAAGGGAAGCGCGGCTGCTTTATACATCATCTTGTAAGGAATATCAATATGCAAATAAATCCCGCTTTCAAAAAATGCGTGAGTGCGTGTGCACGTGCACACGCGCAAAGGTTCAATAACGGCATGGGCCAATGATGAAAGCATTTCAGGGGGAGACCTGCGCGAGCATCACCTTGGTGTGATTTAATAACCCGCTCTCCGGAATAAACAGCGTCCAATTACACCAGCGCACGTCCCGTTAATGATGGAGAGACGAGGGCGGGGGCGGGGTTGGTGGAGAGGGGAAAGAGAGGGTGGGAGGGGTGGCCTTTTTAACGATAGCGTGGGGGGCCTGCGAGGAGGAGAGAATGACGGGCGGCAGCTACAAAGTGCTCTAATTAGCATGATAATGATCTGCCATTAGAGTCCGCTGCGCTCTACAGCTGAGCACTACCCGGAGAGTGAGAGAGTCAGAGAGAGAGAGAGAGGGAGAGAGGAGGGAGACGTGAGAGAGAGAGGATGAAATAAAGGCAGACAGCGAGAGAGACGATTGGGAGGGGGTAGGGAATGGAAAAACGGAAGACAAGAATAGAGGTGAGGACAGAAAGGTGGATGAATGACGGCAGATTGTGGGTCGGGACCAGAAATAAGAAAGAAGCATTGGGTAATTAAAAAGACTGGAAGAGGGATGAGGTCATACCGAGAATGAAAGGAAAAGCAAAAAGAGGCCGCTGCTTATAGGTTGACTATGGAAAACGATGGACAGAAATACGGCCGACCACAGAGGGCTTCGGAGAGGACAAGAGTGTGTAAAAGGCATGGCAGAATGAAAGATCATCAGAGAAGGCACACGGATTCAATCTGTCTTTGGCCTGGCCTTGCCTCCCCTGCACCGCTCTGAAGTGAAGAATGAGGCTCAGATGAAAGAAGCCTTAATTGAAGAGCTTGGGTAGGAGATGAGAGCGTGGTAGGTATAGGGACCCGTCTGTGCTCGGCTGCAACCGTCAACCTTGACCAACAAGATTGTTACTGCCGGGGAGAAAGATCACGATCTACCGGTTCAACCACACGCGACACAGAAGAGGGAGGAGGAGACGCAAAGACCGGGAAAAGCAGGGTGTGTTCAGTGTGTGTGTCTCAACAGATGAACTTGTGTAATCGAAACCAAGAATGAGAGGCTACAGTCATGCCTCTGTGAAGCTCTATTTTTGAGCTAAATGGTCATGTCCACTTACTCACAATGCCAATGTTAGCATCATTTTGTATAGCAGGTATCATATTTACTATGTTCTTATATCTTAGTTGTGATTTTGCATGCTAATAAAATACAGTTGAGAGCGACTGGGATGTCATTACTCTTTCAGGGTTCTAGGTGCAGGTATTTAGTCATTATTTTGAGCAGATAAATGTGCTGTATGAAAAGTTCAGTGGTCACCATATAACTACCATATTATTACCTTTCATCCTAAGGGAATGTAAACATGTGACCCCAATTTCTTGACAATCCATCCATTGGCCTGAGAGGTTAAGCTCATTTCCTGTCATCTCTACACTGTGAATTACCCATTACCCAGTAAATTCCCATAAAACTTGTCTATAAATACCAAGCCCAAAAAAGTTCTATGTAACTTTTTTTAGCACACATCTTCCGGGAACCACAAATGTCTAATGTTGTGCCAGTCCAACTAGTTAGAAGTCAAAATATTTCACTGGATAAGTAAAAACTTTGAGACGAATTGGTCTGTTTAATAGCACATCTTTAAGATCAATCCTCTGGGCACCATTAATATCTGTAATACATGTCATGGCAATTCATACAATGGTTGGAAAAATATGTTGAAAAAAAGGTGCCTAGTAATTATAAGCTTTAATTTGTGAACGTCATTTCCTTGGTTTCCCAGTGCTTTGTCTGACCATGGGGCCCGTGGATACACACCGGTGGGGACCTCTAAGAGCGGTGACTCAGCTAAGCTTGAGTGCTTCCAACTGCTGAGTCAACCCCCCTGAAATTCTGCACCTCCGTCACAAAACGCTGTCCTCTGCTTTTCATTCTCCTTCCTCTTTCATCCCTTTCTCACCCTCCTCCTCTGAGCCCCTCCCCCCCTCCTCCTCCTCTGTCCTGCCTGCTGCACGCTCCGCTGAACTCTGATGAAGACACACTACGGGGCGTGGGCAGAGACGAGGGGCAATCTATTTCTCTCGCTCTCCTTCCCGTCCCACTATATGCCGCCCCTCTTTCCTTCTCCCGCTGAGTAATTCCCTGTCTCTCTTAACTGTACCGCGTATGTCTCCCCTCCCACCTTTTTCCACTTCTCACCTTTCAGTGCTACAACCTCTGTTCTCCTATGTGACTTTTCCCAGGCAGCTGTCAGCGGGGTGTGTGTGTGTGTGTGTGTGTGTGTGTGTGCGCTTCTGAGCGTATGTGGGTTTTTTTCCTTGACGGTTTGCTGCCTCGGCCTCTAATCTCTCGTCTAGTTTGATGTAATTAGAGCTAATGAAGATTCCCTGATCCTCGGAGCGGCTCGTCCCCCTGGGCCACGACGGCACGGAAAAACTAGAAAGAGCCGGGGAGCAAGAGGAGCACTGATAAAAGAGACACAGGCTTGTTTAGCGCGGCTGATAGCTGTGTGTTGTTCCCCCCATGCGTGCGCGCAAGCGTTTGTCAGCGAGAGTATGGCTGTGGTGTGCGTGCATGTTTATTTGTTTAGAAAGATTGATTCCCTGCTGATGCTGCGAGCAGCAACGCGATTACCTTGGCTCGGAGCAAAGTGTTGTTGTGTGTGTGTGTGTGTGTGTGTGTGTGTGTGTGTGTGTGTGTGTGTGTGTGTGTGTGTGTGTGTGTGTGTGTGGTTAAGCATCTGCGCCAGGGATTGGCAGAGCCCTTGCAGATTTAGGGCCAGTTGCGGAAAGCAGTAGACAGGCATAATCCTTCATAGCCGCCCTAAACACTTAAATACACAGTGTAGCAACTCCCCTAAATCTGACAAGGCAGAGACAGACACAGCCACATTCATGCGTGCGTGTGCATACACACACACAGACACACACACACACACACACACAACTTGGCCTTACACCAAGTGGGGAAAAAACCCTGCAGGCTCCCCTGACATGCAACCCTTCACATTTCCCCGCAGAGACAGCCCTCCTCCCCCCTGTCCTCCTCCCCATCTCCCCCAGTGCGGGGAAGCTTTGATGCCGGCGCTGAAAGGGTCTACTTACATCCCAAATCTCCAGGCTACGTGATCTTCTGTGATCCAGCTGAGGAAAGAGAGAGAGAGAGAGAGAGAGAGAGAGAGAGAGAGAGAGAGAGAGAGAGAGAGAGAGAGAGAGAGAGAGAGAGAGAGAGAGAGAGAGAGAGAGAGAGAGAGAGAGAGATGAGGGGGTTACAAAGGAAAAGGGAGAGCGTGAGCGGAAGAGAGACTTGTGTGACTGCGGAGGGGAAAAGCTGTGCAGCTGTAGCTATTAATAAGCCGAGAGTGGAAAGAAAGAGTCGAGGCCCGGAGATTAAGGCCCTGTCCCAATTCTCATTCCACCGCCGCCTCCTCTCCGCGGCCTCTTCCCCTCACCCTCGCCCCCTCTAGCTCCCCTCCAAACAAATAATGCCTTTCCTATTCACCGCAAGAGCCGGGGAGTCGGATGGGCGTTTTACTGTCAAAGATGTGCTGATAATTGCCAATTTGACCACGTAAAAAAAATAAGCCTTTCTGGTACTGTGATGACTTGAAGGGAAAAACATTTTAAACAGAAGAATACTTAGGTCGTATTGGCTGAAAAAACATTGGACTTATGCAAGAGTCGGACGGTTGTCTGTACTCACCACCAGGCTCCTGCGGGGCCATAGTAACCCTTAAGCAGCGGCAAAGAGGCCATGACCAGAGGCACCCCCCACGCCATCAGATGGTACAACCTGACAAAAGACAGACATTTATCGCATTATGTGCGTTCGTTATGTGAGATCATCCCCCGGCACACACATGAAGGTCAATTCTCAGGAGCAGACAAATGCCCTTACAGCCAGACTCATGGTAATATAAACCATAATTACTCTCGGTGTTGTGAAAAAAGATGATTTGCGGAGGAGACGTCTGCGTCAAAACCACAAACAGGATGTGGGTTCCCGCTCAGTGGGTGTTAATGACGACGAAATTTAGGACAAATCTGGCTGAACTGTGATAAACATGTATTGCCATACTAGCCTATTTTGTAAATGAGAATGGCTATGAAAGCTGGAAAAGTGCGTGCGTGCGTGCGTCAGACAGATGAGGTGTGAGCTACAGTCTTGGGCTTCGGTGTGGGCGTCGATACTTCATAGAGCGTTGCTTGGTCAATAGAGTGGAAGTCCTGTCCTGACTTGTTCCAAGTGCGGTCAATTGAGCGGTGGCTTCACAGCTGACACACACTCAATCCCTCACAACTTGTGCGCCCGCCCCACAGACACACACACACACACACACACACACACACGCTTTCTTCCTCGTATTTCACTAGGGCAAACTGTATCCCACCTCTGTGCCCCCATCTGATGGACAGCAGTGTGAGAGTGTGTGGGAGTTGGTGGAGAGAAGAGAGATAGCTGGTGGTTTAAATAGAACAGAATAGTGGGTGGGAAAGAGACATATGAAATGAATAGATCCGGAAAGAGTGAGAGAGAGGGAGAGAGGGAGAGAGAGAGAGAGAGAGAGAGAGAGGTTAGCTTTAACACAAGAGGGAGAAAAAGAGAATGAAAAAGAAAGAAAGAGGAGAGCAATTGAGCAACTGAGCTTGTAAAGGAATAAAAGAGAGTGATGGAGAGAGGGAAAGAGACAAAGAGAAAGTCTGTGTGGTGGTGGGAGGAGAGATACAGATGGTGAAATCAGTGCTGCCAGTCGGTGGCGTTACGATTGGTGCAGGGGGGGGGCTTGTCAGGAAATCGATGTTGAGAGCTCAAAGACCCCCCCCCCCCTCCACACACACACACACAGGCACTGCAGCACATACCCCGCACGCTCACAGCACTTTCAGACCGAGATGACGAGGGTCCGGAGCTGCGCGCAATATGGGCTTAATGAGGCACAGCAGGACTGCTATGCACTCGGCATTTCACACACCTGCACGCACACACATACAGACACGTGCAGACAAACACACAAGTGCCCAATGAACACACACACACACACACACACACACACACGCACACACACACACAACCTCATAAAGGAATCTCTCTTGAGGCTCAATCTCATTTCTCACCGCAACACACCACTTGCCTGAATCCGTCCTTCAAAACACACATGAACATACATTCGCGCACATTCGCACTTCCCATTCCTCGCTTGCATCCCACTTCAATCGCTCTTAGATCATCCAGCTTCCTCCGTTCTCCGTCTCCTCTGGCGATTTGTTCATTTATAAACCGTCACAGTGTGCAGTCACAGTGGGATGATGTGTGTGTGTGTGTGTGTGTATGTGAGCGTAAGTGAGAGAGAAAAAAAGATAGAGGGGTGGGAGGTTGGGTTAGGGGGCTTAGGGGTAATTGTGCATGCATGCAAAGCCACATACCCGCCTGCCTAAACACATACAGCTCATCTATGCGCAGTCAATACACATCAAGCCCCCCGACGCCCTGTCTTTGCTGCGCTCTAACCCATTAAGCGCTGAGTTTTTTTTCTTTCTTCTATTTGTTTTTATTACGTGTGACCAGCCCCCCACAAAAATACAGACACATCCTCCAACTATGAGCTCTATATAGCTGATGAGGCTCTGGAGCGAGACCATTTTGGTCCCCCAGCCTGCCCTCTTCCCTGCGCCCATAAAGCCGTCTCCTTTTGAGTTATACCACCATTATATCGTCTGGCTTATTGCTAATCAATGCATGGAAACTCCCATGAGAAGGTGGGGGGCGGTAGCTCCCTTCACCAGCCCAATCACTCGCTCACAGGAGGTTAAGAGGCTGCGCACACCTGAACACATCTACAGTATACAACCACAAATAATCCACTTGCAAAAGCGGACTCAGCACAGCTGTGTGTGTGTGTGTGTGTGTGTGTGTGTGTGTGTGTGTGTGTGTGTGTGTGTGTGTGTGTGAGTCACAAAGCTCGGCATGGAAAATGAGAAAATATTTCACACACACACGCCGGCAAATTCTCACTCGCACTGTGGTGAGTGCTCATGGGAGTTTGAGCGACAGTAACATAGAGCCACGGAGCATTAAGATGGGTGCGCACTCGCACACACAAGCACAAGCGCTTCACGGCTGACACTCGCTCCCTTTTCAATTAGAGCGTCGGCTGGCTGGAAAGAGAAGGAGGAGGAGGAGGGGCCAAGGGGCTGTCAATGCTCTGTGGGCAGACACATGCTCCGGCAGACCAAACAAATGCACACACGCACACACGCACACACACACACACACACACACACACACACACACACACACACACACACACACACACACACACACACACACACACACACACACACACACATAAAAACACACGCATAGGGAAATGGCCACGGACAAACATGAGACAAATATACATTTATAAGGAAGACGCAGAGACAGAAAAAAACCTTTTTGTGAACATGATAGAGGAAGAGTTTCCTTATAGTTTAAATTAATTAGTTGATAAATCATAAAATAATTGGCTTTTTTAAAAGAATCACTTAAACATTTAAAGCTGCTATGCGTTACCTCTTTTTATATAAATGAATGTTGGTTACGTTCAAGACATTGCCAAATGAGATGACATAGTGAGTTGATTAGGACTCGGCTTAATCAAATATTGTAGATAGGCCAACAGTGTTGTAATTACTAAGAATTCCTCATGGGGGCGACAGAAGTTACATACTATAGCTTTAAGCAATTTGTTGAACAAAAACCCCTTACTGATTATGTTCTGGTCCCAGCTTCTGTAATGTGACAGTTACTTCTTTTATCAGTTATATTAAATATATATTGTAAATGTAATAATCAACCGATCATTAATGTTGTTAGTTGTAGCTCCAGTCCCCTACTCACATCTCATATCTGTTGGTGCTTACTTCTCTGACCAGGTTGAGGAAGAGGTTAAGTGTGATGAGGCAAACCCAGGCCAAGGAACTCCAGTCTGCAGACACACACACACACACACACACACACACACACACACACACAAACAACAAGGTCAAATTACAGCACAGCCCCCCCCTCCCCCCGCCCCCCAATGCCGCATGCACCTGCAACTGTCTGTCCAAAACACACATATGTATGAGAGTGTGTGTGTGTGTGTGTGTGTGTGTGTGTGTGTGTGTGTGTGTGTGTGTGTGTGTGTGTGTGTGTGTGTGCGTTCCACTTTTTGATGAATGAGGCGTATTCTGCAGTAATATGAGGGAAACCTGTGGCTTAGGGTGATGGATGAGAGGGGGAAGCTCCGAGAGAGATAATGATGAACTGTGGAAAAGCAGAGGGAGATAACACAGGAGTGGGGAATAAATGAGAAGGGAAGGAGGGGGGGCGAACGGAGCGGACTAGAGTGAGGGTAAGGAAAGTGAAAAGAAAAGAAGAAATTAAAAAAGGGGAATGGGGATGGGGGGAGGGGCGGTTGAAGTCAGCAAAGAGGGGAGGGAAATGGATGCATTTTACAGAGTCAAGGCAGAGAGTCTAGAAAGCGCTCTTCCCTTTTTCTGCCCACACATTCAGCCCTTTTTTTCTGTGTGTGTGTGTGTGTGTGTGTGTGTGTGTGTGTGTGTGTGTGTGTGTGTGTGTGTGTGTGTGTGTGTGTGTGTGTGTGTGTGTGTGTGTGTGTGTGTGTGTGTGTGTGTGTGTGTGTGTGTGTGTGTGTGTGTGTGTGTGTGTATTTAAGTTGACAGGCTAGGCAGGGATGGGCGTCACAATGATGGATTCCCTGAGCCCCGTACTCAGCTTACTCAGTTTCCCAAAACAACCCTCACACGCAAGCAAGCAAATACAGTATAAAGAACGTACAGTTCGTATACACTTAAGGAACATTTCGCAATGGGGTACGGTGTCTAAAAAAAGAAAGAAGGATGTCGCTGGCTATTTATGTCATTATCGCAATAACAACCTGTGTAATGGCCAACGCAGCTTACAGTACTACTGGCAGCAGAGCCAAAAGCTACGCTTCAACTGCACAGCGCACGAGTACAGCTTTAAAACCTGGCCTGACGCTGCTGCCCCTTGCTACGGTCTCCCTTTGTTTTCAAACACATTTCATAACATTTTATTGGTTGGAGTTAAAAGCAGAGCCAAGCTATGCAGCTCCCACTAGACTCCACACTCTGCAACAGAACAAAGTGCCCGTTCAGCCCGTGTTTATGTACAGCCGTTTGTCCTCGACGTGAGGATGCTCATGATAAACCGAGGTGACAGACACCAACCCCGCAGCACTAACTCACTGCCCATTACCCAGTATGCGCCCCGAGTGTGTGTGTGTGTGTGTGTGTGTGTGTGTGTGTGTGTGTGCATCTGCCTGTGAGACCCATAAAACAAGCCTGGTAGAGTGTCATATTAGCAGCTAGTCCTAACTAAGAATACTTATGCTAATCAAGGCATCAAGGATAAAGGAGCTGTAATTGCTACAATGGCTCACAATGCAAATAAAACCAAGATTTATTTTTTTATGTAGAAGCAATCCTGCAACTTTGTCTTCATTAAAAGAGAAATTGTTCTACTAACCCAAAAGTGAGAACCTGTAATTGATGCCTGACTAACCAAAATGACATCCTGTACTATAATTGGAGCTAAATTCTCTCCTCATAAAAGGGAAGATGATGAACCATTGAGGGCGGTATACTAAATGGACCAATAAGTACCCAGCATGCAGCGGAACTTCAAAGTATGACATTATTGTCACAGGTGTGCTATGTTTGGTATGGGTGTGTGAATCCTCCCAAATGATTTGCAAGTTTGACCAGTGCGTCACCACCTCTTGCCAGCTTGTCTATACTCATACGGCAACTAAGTAGCCTTACTAACTAAACAGTCACCACGTTAAAATGATAGAGGTGCCAAGAGAGAATAACCATATACTTACTATCAAATGTAACAAAAGCATAATATATATATATAATATAAGCATAATACTAGTATAAAGTAAGATATGATGAGAAAAATAAGATTGAGATTTGACTAATTTCTGAGCACTGAAGTCCCCTGGAGGAGTACTGCTAATCTTTCTGACCAATAGCGGCGAGTTAACAAATCCTTACTGAAAAAGATATATCTATCACAATGATAAGCTCACTTTCTAGCCTGTTTCTCTTCCAGAAAAACACCTCCCCACATTACATTTACAATAGGCTTGGGTGAAAGATGCCGCCATAAGCTGGGGCAATCAGTGTCAAGGCACATTTTGTTCTGGAGCCAAAAAAAAACGAATGACAAAGCAACGTTTGTTTTCCTTGGTGAGATATGATGTCTCCGTTTGAATCTTTCCTCTCTCTCTTGTCCTGCCTTTTACTCACTTCTATCGTTCTAAGTGTTTCGGTGAGTCATTTATAAAAGTGTTCTCTTACCAAAGTATGTCAGCCACCAGGCCTGGAAGTCACACAGCAATCCCACTGGATGTGACTCACCCTGGTGAGGGAGAGAGGAATAAGCACAGGGATACAATTTTCACACGCTGCCCTCCCAAAGAAAAAGCCACTCCGTGTTTGTTTAATGAAATAGACAAGATAAACTCACCATGACGTACGCGATGCTGTCGAAGAAGGCGGCTACAGTCAGGCTGAGAATCATCTTCTGCAACGGTATAAAATGAGACAAAGAAGACATGAAGAGGGTTTCTCGAACAAAACGTCTCTCGCAAAAAAATACCCCCGAGCTTTTATATTCACTTAGAGAGAAGGGCAAATTATAGATCAAACGATCAGCGATGTGGCTGACAGCTTGGCATATATCATCTCTGGTGACAACGCTGCGCAGATATCACAGAGGAGAGAGTCTACTTCATTCTTTCTATACTAAAGTGAAGCCATCCTATTTTATATGAAATCATTTATTAACCTGTGCTACAAAATGTGGAGGGGGTAGTTGCACACCAGCTGTCAAGACTATAGTATAAGCTGTTACAAATTGTAGCTGTGGTAGGTACATGCGCGGCACCCTTGTATTTCTACCTTTGTGGGCACACTCACTGAATATAATGCATTCCTTACCCCCTAACTCTAACTTTCAAAACTAATTACCTAACCCCAACCTTTGCACTAACCCTAACCTGAAACTTATTCTAACCTGAACCTTCAAACCAAGTCTTGACCCTCAAACAGCCCTTTGAAGAAGTGAGGACCATGCTAAATGTCCTCACTTTCCAAAAATGTCCTCACTCCGAGGGTTAAAAGCTTAAATTGGTCCTCAAAAAGGTAACAGTAAATAAATAAACAAATACACCCACCCACCCACCCACAGAGGCACAGAGGTGCACACACACACACACACACACACACACACACACACACACACACACACACACACACACACACAAAGCCCCTTAATCAATTTGTAACCAGCAATGACCCTGCCACGGCTTCAGGGGAAGAGGGGGGGAGGTAGGCAGAAAAGGAGCGCAGGAGGGCCAGGGAGCACTAAAAACTATTGACTGACGGATAACCTCTGTAGAGGGGGTGGAGGTGAGGAGAAGGTTTATGGGCTGTGTGAGAGAAGCAGAGGAGGTAGAGGAGGAGGATGAAGAAGAAAAGCAGGATGGAATGAGGCCAGTGTGTACGCGACCCGGTCAAAGAAGACGTAATCAGATCCGTCAGAGCTCCGCGTTAAGCTGTCATTTACTTCAGATTATTGGAGCAGATAACGCGCGGCGCTGCTAAACGGGACAGACCTGCCTGACTGGCTTAAAAAAAAAAATGCCATACGAGCTCAGCACTCACTCAAACAAACACCCAAACCAAAACAAAGCGCTGCTGTACTTTTAATTTGAAAATCCTTTTGGATCAAAAGAAAATGTATGGGGGCGCCCTTAGCTCAGTTGGTAGGGCGTCCCCCCCCCCCCCCCCGGGCCGGGCCCAGCAGCAGACCCGGGTTCGATTCCCGCCCGCGGTCGTCCTCTGCATGTCACTCCCCACTCTGCCCCATTTCACCTCTGTCTCTCTGCACTATCAATAAAGCATAAAAATGCCCCAAAATATCTTTAAACTAAAAAAAATTTAAATAAATTATTCATGTGGAAGACAAATCTAATAGCATTCATGGTGTATAGTCTAATGCAAGCCTTTTTATTCAGAGAGGAAGAAAAGGCACAAGAAGGCAGCCATGATCACAGGACGATTAGTCAATTAACTCCACAATTGATTAATCTGTGCCTTTTAATTGGGATCAGTTATGCTAAAATGCCGTGGATAATTTGACATAATTCCAGTGGCAATGGAGCAAACAGAGACAGGAAAAAAAAGCAAGAGTAGAGTCGTAGAGTGTCCAATTAATGTGCAAATGTACCTGAGCCAGAGAGTGATACCTGCGAAGGAGCCAGATCACAAACAGCATGAAAAGGCTGTGGAGAAAGAGAGAGAGAGAGGAAACAATAGTGAGGTGTAAGTAGGGGGCTGCAACTCAACCAATTACAGGCCAATTAATGTTCTAACGATGATATACTCTCTCACTGCATATACATACATCATAACGACTCCTAACACCTATACCCCTGCAGGCTCGGTGGTAACCTATGCTCTAACTACTGATATTCATTAGCTCCAAGTAAGATCAGTGACCATTAAGATTGGACTGAAACTAATCAATCTTGAGCTGATGGAAGGGAAAGAAGTCCCCGGCCGAAAAAGAAACCAGCATGGTGATATGTCGAAAGCCAAAAAGGTTAGCATGCAGTTCATCAAATGGCCAGCAAAACAAGTGGGGAAAGTTCTGACAATTTCTTTTAAATCATAAAAACATTTCTTTGAAGACATTTAGCAACTTACTGTTTTCACTTTCTTTTTACTGTTAAGATAAATTGTCATTGCAATAGTCTACGTATTTCACAATGAGAGACTTTAGAGACAGTTTTACTAAGATAATGTATCAAAGTTTAGATGGAAGGTCAAATGCATCATATCAGTGGATTCCTACAACATTGAAACATTATCTGGGTTAGTTTAATCTGAGAAAGAAATTGTGTGTGGAAATATTTACCATCCTAATAAGGAAAAGGTTCCCGTGGCTCGTTTGACAGTTAAAATCACCGCCTGCAAATCAGAAACAAGTCTTTACTTTATGGCTCATTATATACACTTAAACATTGCAAAAACAACATATCAAATCGTAAAGTTGACATATACATCTCTTACTCTGTATATTGTTGGTGTTTTAAGCCAAGCACTGTGCAAACCTGCAGAGAAGTGCAACACAAATACTGTACTACTGCCATCACTATAATCATCGCCTTAGAAAATGACTGGGTTGACAACACTGCTACTTGTCCAAGCGTGTCATTTTGTGTGTTTGTGTTGCAAGCATGTGTACAATTAAAGTGATAAAATGGAATTTTCAAGTCAAGCATCCCGAGCAGCAGACATGTAAACAGACAATTGTATGGAGTACCGACAACTCGTGTGTTTTTGCATGCATATTCATTTGACCCCCTTTTACATTTGCTGTAAATCAAATAGTGGTGTTTAAATGACAGCAGAGTGAAGTGAAAGACAGAGAGGCAGGCGTGCAAGGAAGAACGAGAACTTGTCACTCAACATATTTCGCACATAGAAACCTTGAAGCGAAAAAGAAAATGGATGTTGGAGGAACGAACGAAGAAACGGAGGTATGAAAAGAATTGAGGTACGTGCGAGTCGTCTCCGGAAGCTTCAGGGCAAAATGAGAGGGCTGGCTGTATTAGTGTTCCGTGAAAAAAAAAAACAGAGCACGTACACACACTGTAAAAGCCATGCAACATCAGCGCTGTGGCATTTTTGCACACAATGTCGAACACCTGTTTCCTTGGGGCGATTGAAACGAAGGACTACCTTCTATCAGAATGATAACATGTATTTACCTTTGCAAAACACTGTTATGACATGACTTGTGTGCTGCCCTACTACATTGAAAACGGGGACATATTTTACCATAAGAAGACATGCAATTTGTCTGTTTATATGAAATGTACAGAAGTGGATTTCAACTAGTTTATAATTGTTTGTTTTTGCACTGATGTAATATGTATGTCTCTATTTGATTTACTGCGATAGACTACGGTCAGGAATTCTGACTTTTACAACTTTATCGCTGTTTTATTTACATTTGAATAATGGCTACCAACATGGAACGTTATTGGAAAAAAAAATCATAAATAAGTGCATGAATGATCTTGCATCTTTTGTATTTAAGTGTATAAAAACTAGGGCTGAGCAATAATATACTATTGAAGTTGAGACAGCCCTATATTAACAAAGGTCTGACTGTTTATGATAAAGCATGTAGGGCTTAATCAACCTATAATTTACTATTGATTAAACTGACAATTATTTTCGTGATTAATGAACTGGTGCATTAAATGTGAAAAAATAGTAATAACAAAAGCTATTCAGTTTATTATCACAAAAGTCAAAGACTAGCAGCCCAGTCACTCATGGCCGGTTTCGCAGACATGGATTAAGCCTAGCTCTGGACTAAATTCTACTTTCAATGGACAATCTCCATTCAAATCTTCATTTAGTCCTGGACTAGGCTTAATCCATGTCTGTGAAACTGGCCCTCAGTCACTTAAGCTGCAACTAGGAAAGGTTTGGTATGTTTGTTTGGAAACTCAGTTATGAAAGTATTGCTGATAGTGTTTCTATAAATTGAATTATCAATGAATCGACTAATTGTTTTGGCTAAGTAATAGCCTTAAAAACCAAACTGTCTGCTACAACACAATCAATTAAGCAAGGCCAAATCACTTAAAGGCAAAATATCAGAATTAAAAGTCCCAACATAAAATCCTCAACTTGTAGGCTTAGTTACGCTCCAAAGTGTTGACAGATCAGTCCAGATTTAAGAACATTATATACTTTCCTAACAAATGAACAACTTAATTATTACCCAAATCTGTGACATGTTGTTTAACTGGCAAACTAAAGAGGATGCAGGCCTGTCAGCATCACACAGGATTTAGATGCATTAACTTCGGAGTTTTCTAAACAAGAAAACAGCTAGTGAGTGAACGGATATGAGTGTGTGGAATTTATGAATGTTTTCGTGTTTAGTCTCTAAAAAGTGGGTCACCAAACTCAAACTGTAGTAGCTGGCTTGTTGACAGTGGGCCATCTGTATCTGGGTCAGTCAGACAGCAACAGATTGGACACAAAGGTTGATTGATTGCTTGCAGTTATGAGCGAGTATCAGTAAAGGACACGTGTAGGCTCTAAGCAAAACAGCATTTCTGCAGCATTCTTCCCAGACGTGACATCTATCGCCTGTGTCTGTTCGTCATGGGAGAGTGATCACTTCCCTCCATCACGCTCAAACTGGTTTGTGATATAATCTTGAAACATTTAAGGAAAAGAAATGGGATATATTTTCTAATCTTTATTTGTATTCATGATGACAAACAGACATCTTTCCCACGCAGTCATCTGAAGCTCAAGTCTAATATAAACACCTGTAAACATTACAAATTATACAGAAATATACTTTCACTTTATCTATTATTCTTATATTCACATCCGTTTATATTGCGTATACATATTTCAAATGTTACAGTATTCTATTTATTAAATTATTTTTACTTTAAATATATATATAATAACTATCTAATTATAGAAAAAAAATTGCACAATGTCAATGCACTATCTTTGTGTTTCAGTCTTAGATTTTCCTTTCACGTGTGTGTTTCTCTTTGTACAATTTGCTTTTTCTTTATATTACATTGTTGAAGTGAGCCTCAGACTCAAGGATTTCATTGCCGAAGACTGCTGCTGTAATTGTTGTATACGTCATGACAAACAAATAATCTTAAATCTTTAGGAACGAAAACATTGATCATTATGAGAGACAAAAGCAAAAGAACATGAAGCTGGTGGTGCTTATGTCCACACAACTGAGAGATGTTAGTCCTCTAAACCAAGTGAAGCAACTTTTGTGGACTTAATTGGTGGAAATATAACGGTAATATTCAACAGGCCAATTAATGTTGGTGCTAGCATGTTAGAAGATGACTCACAGCTCGGTTTAACAGGTGTAGAAAAGCATAGGGAACTCATGCGCGTGCCATGCATCCCCATTAATCAACGTATTAATCGTTCAACTCCTAACAAACAGGTTGGACTGCATAATGATGATCCCCTCCCCAAATTAAGCTAACAGTGAAACGTTAAGTAGCTAGCTGGCTAATTAGCCAACACAGCTCAAACTGAGTTTACAGTTATTTTAGCTACTTACGCATCGATAGTCTTCCGACCCTGTGTTAAAAAATACGCAGCGAGAGTCGTTACTCGTTGATGTAAGATTTGGAGTTTCCATTTTTTGGAGTTACAGTGATATTGAGGCGATTTCTCTTAAGTGTGTTTTTGTTTTGCTGTAGCTTTGTCTCGTGCTTCCTGTTTCTACGGAGCGGACAGAGGGACAAAAAAGCCTCCGCCACCGGCTGCTCTGGGTCAAACGTATTCGAAGCGAAGGGCAAAGTTCAGGCTCCCTACAGATAACTGCTTGCACCTCAGTTAAAATGAGAAACTAGCAGACATTTGAATTAGTTTTGAAGGCAAGGTTACGGTTTAAAGCAAAACGTTTCAGATATTTCTACTAAAATGGGGTTTAAAATGCAGAAAAGTTACAGTGGATGCATTATTGGGCTAAGGTGTATTTATGGTGCATGATATCTCAGCAGGCAGAACCGGAATCACACCAGATGTGTGTTTAAAAATGTAGGCTACATATAAATGTAGAGTATATCAAATATGATGCATTGTGACATATTAAACTACCCAACAGTACAAGGTGGAACGGTGTCGCTGCATCTATAATAGTAAATTATTCCCAAACATAAATATAGATTATGTGATAACACTGTAGTAAAAATTAATACTTTTTGTTTTGTGATCATAAATGCTTTTACTGACTTTGCATGCAACTTTTACTTTCAATGGGTGATTGTATTATGTGACTTGTGTTAAAGATCTATTCTTCCACCACCACTAATATCAACTAAAACTGCAACAACAACAAACGAAAAAGGATTGTGTTTACATTGTAATAAATGCATTTACATAATGAATCTCATTAGTAGGAGGGGCCCAAACAAAGTCCTCGCTGTAGCCTCAGGAAGTCGCTCTGTGTAATCTTTGGAAGCTACACCAGCAGTGTTTTACACTATAGGCTACATGTTGTTTGATAGTTTTAGAGATACCCTCTGACATTCATCTTGAGATTAATGATAAGGTTATCTTTGTCGGTTTGGTTTGTTTTTCTCAGCAACCATCATTTCTGGTGAAATGCTTGCAAGGCAGGGTAGACAGTCTGTATCAGAGAAAAGAAAGACTTTTCTAGGTGTGTCTCTTTTGAACAGTATTGCTCCCAATAGTCTACACGACATATAGCAAACCACACCTATTTACTACAGTTTTACTAGTTGTTTATGATACATAGTGTTATTATATATCTAACTAATCAATAATTTGCTATGGTGTTAATGGCATTAACAATAAGATCCACTAAAGTGAATAGAGCCAAATTAAAATAATCAATAGGACAGTTTTGCATGGGATTACCTCATTGTGTGTTTTTGTTACATAATGTGTTTAAGAGGGGGGAGAGAGAGAGAGAGAGAAAGAGAGAGAGACAGATTCAAAGAAAGTGGCATGTGGATGTGTTGAATCCTATTGACCTATGGTGACACTGAAACTCCAGCTGCAGCCGTTTCTCTCTGTGGCCTTTGAGGCCGCTGTCACTGTCAGTTACTCACACAACAATGAGGGGAAACCTTTCTTTTTCTACTGAGAATGGCAATGCATGAAACAGCACATGCATGCCATGCGTACGTGCAAACAAATATAATATTCCTCAAAATATAGAGAAATATAAAAAAAATAAAGAAAAAAAAGCCTTTCGCTGCGTACTTGTTGTTGCCATTTGTATCCCCTGGATCAGACTACAACAAGGTTTACTGTTTGTAGCTTATTAAAATCTAAAGGTTACTCTCTTTCATTCTTGACTCAATCGTATTGAGAGAAATGAAATTTTAAAAATTGTCATTTGAATGCTT
Source organism: Ammodytes marinus (assembly GCF_949987685.1). Lineage (NCBI taxonomy): Eukaryota > Metazoa > Chordata > Actinopteri > Uranoscopiformes > Ammodytidae > Ammodytes > Ammodytes marinus. The sequence continues at coordinate 22,640,050 of NC_137216.1, forward strand.
TCCAAATGACCTCATTCATGCAGAATGTTCCTATTCCCCAGGCTCTTTGGCTTCAGAGTTCTTGTGGTTCAAGGTGTTGTCTCTTAAAGCTTAACTGACAGGCAACATTCCTCAACCTGCAGGTACTTTTGAATCCACCTCTCCCTTTTCAACAATTTAACATTGGGAGGGAAACTGTGTTATAACCATGCAAATAATGTGGTTTTTGTTTCACCTCATGGAGGCGATGCCAATTATACTCTAGTGCCAAAAGCTCATCCCACCATCCAGAGAAAAAAGGGGGGGAAAGATCTAAGAAGATCTAAGAATCCCATACTACATCCAATACAAACATTTATGAAAGTTTCAGGTGCAGTGATTAAACATTTTCTTAAACTTAACAAAAAAAACTCTTGAACACACATCAGTTGAGACAAACCTTTTATTTGTCTTTATACGCTGTCTAAAGAAATGAGAATCACTGAAGAGATGCAGAAAGGTGTTTCTGTCCTACTGCTCATATGTTTTATCTAAAAATGTTGTCAGTATAGAAATCAAACATTTCTCATTTCTGAATTTGCTTCCCACAATTTTCTTACAGCAATAATGTAAAGGCTTCCTTTGTCCTAAAAAGAGATGTTTTTATAATGTTATTGTGAATGATTAAAAACATGATAAAATAATAACAAAAAAAAAATCAATAACCTATTTCAATATCATAAACACTAGACCTGTTTGAAAAAGGAAGAAGACTTATCAAGTCCTACCCCCATTCTTCACAATACACAAGTGCTGAAATCCAATAAACTAAACACACAATTTAAAATAATTCAAAAATAATACTCCAATTCACATCATACTGTTTCAAGCTATTAAGAAAAGAGAAAGGAAGCACCATTAACGTTAAGGAGATTAACATTCTCCTTCCTCACTTCTGTACCTTTCAAAATGATATCTTTAGTAGAAAAATATAACAGAAATAAACATACGTTTGTTGGTCCCAACATAATTCTGTTTCAATTTCAGTATCCCTTTTAGTTCTTGCCACGCTTTCTATCTATGAACAGTTTATTGTATGCTTTATAGATTATTTGTCCATTCTTAAATTCTACCAGATCCTTATCCTTAAGATGTGCAATTTTAAATACAGTATATAGGGTGTGTTCATGAAATCCTTCATTGTTTACTATGCGAATGGCTCATATTCTTAGGGTGCTTAGTGATTGGAATGTGGTTTTGCAGACGTTGCCCCATACTTCTACACATTAATTAAATATGTACCTTGCTTTTCCTATACAATATGGTACTTAGAAGATGTTTTATACCACATAAGATGTATGAAACGTAGCAGAAACCTATGAATTAAACACCTTTGTCATCTCATTAGGACGACTTTAAGTTGTGTGGTGTGTCTGAATTCATGAACAAGATTGTACACAACACATTAAGTAAGTTCATACAAAAGTTTATTTTAGAAACATTTCATCAGTACAAAAATGTTGCTGGAGGTGCATGAAAAAATGCGTTTGCTTAATAACGACAGATGGACATCTCCAATAATACAGTGATAATGGCACATGACAAGAACAATGGCTACAATGCATCCCGTGCAAAGCCGCATTATTCTCTATGCATATGAATTATCAGTTGATTCTGGTTCATTGACCATGTAGGACATTAGGAGATCACAGACATAGACACACATTAAAGCGTCAGCCTCTTTCCTTTGCAAGCACAATTTAAAGATACAAAATACACATGGGATTTTTGAAGTAGCACTGGTCGCACACGGACAAAATACATCTGAACACACCGACATCATCAGCAACACAGCGAGGAGGCTGAATCTTCTGTCAGTATCCCCCTCAAGAGGGGTGGCTCGGATGACAGGTCCAGTAGTCCGTGCGGTCCACGTGCCTTTCCCTAACTTTGAAATAACAGTTGGCTCTCAAACATACAGAGCGAGGTATTAAATAACACATTAAATAAAATAAAAAAGGTATAAATATGTTTCATCCGCGTATGTGCAGGAGTTGAATGCATGATGTGTACAAACACTTTGGAGTGCAATGTCCATAGACATATGAGTTGGGTGTACACAAATGCTTTCTCCTGGCTCAACACATCGACAGTCAAATACCACAGAGTAGACCAACACCATTGTAGGCCTATAGAGAGAGAAATAAAAGCTGCCTTTTTTTCTCTACCATTCAAATGCTTGTCCACAAATTTCATCAGTAGTTATCGGCAGTAGCAGCTTAAAAAATAGGCCTATCAAGATAAGTCAGTTCAGCCAGTTCTATATTTTGAAAATTAAAAAAAAAAAGCAATCTGGTGCTCTTCAGTTTCTGTGGGCTCGCTCCAGGCTTTTTCTTTTTTTTTTTATTGGTCTCATGCTCCGATGCCAACCTCCTTCTTGTAGCGCTTGGTGAGAGAGTCGGCCTGCACAGTGAGCTTGGACAGCACGCCTTGCAGTCCGGTGAGGTGGTACTGGAACTGCTTCTGCAGATCTTCGTCCTCACTGTCTTCCTCCTCGGATAACGACATTGATGACGATGCGTATGAGGAGGTGGACGCGGAGGAGCCCCTACGGGACAGCGTCTTGTGGCTCTCTTGCTGCTGGAGCCTCTCGTCGGCGGCGGCGCGCCTCACCCCCCACTCGATGTCTACGCGGATGGACTTGAGCAGCTGGTAGTAGCTGTACATGTCGCTCTCTTCGTCGTCCGAGCCTGACTTCAGTGAGCTCATCTCGGTGTCCTCGTCCAACGGGACGTCCCGCAACAGACTGGGCACCATGACCGTCTGGTCCATGTTGTTGACGGCGCCGATGAAGCGGTCCATGGCATTGAAGAGGGAGTTTTTCTGCACGGGGGATTCCTGGAGCTGCTGCATCATCATCATCATCTTGGCGAGAGTTTGTTTTTTCTTCTCGATCAGAAATGAAAGCGGAGATCCGGATTTGTTCTTGTTGTCTTGTTTTCCTTCTGTTTCTCTGTTAGTGCCCTGCTTTATTTCCGGGCTAATCGGCTTAAAGGAGCGTCTGCTTAGTCTCTAGTGCTGGCAACAGGGATTGGCTGTCTGTCCTGTGAATCCTGTTGAGCTTCCTTTCTTGTTGATTCTTGTGCTCTTGTCGTGGTTTCTGGTTTGTGGGATGAAAGGGGCGCGTTTATATAGGTTTCAGACGCAGGTGTTGTTGCGCTATAGAGGCGGTGCCACAAACCTGTTTGTCGAGTCCGTCCACTGCGGGTTGAAACCGGACCCAAATGACCTGGAATAGCACACACAGCAGAGCGGAGATGTTTGGCATACTCTAGAAAAAGGAGTGGCTTGAAATTGACAGTTAGAGGTAAATCCAACTTCACTTCACAGACATGATTCGCAGAACTAAAGATAAAAACAAAGCTATCATGTTCTAAGTGAAATGCATGGCTACGTGAGACGCGCTTGACCATGCGTATTTACGCACAACAGCTGTTAGTTTACTTTTAATGACTGTCCATTGCCAAACTTAACTTACCGAGCAATGTTCAGTCCTGTGAGTCTCTGTGCTATGATTTCTCTTCCGGTGAAGATTACATAACCTCAACCCACATTCTGTACCGATGAGATGGACGGGGAGACAAAACAGGGCGAGGCCTGACCGAGCGAACCGGTCTCATTATGAATATTCATTTAGCCCAGCCATCAGCCCACTGATCGGGCCAATCAGCTGGCCGTTTGCGTCAGCTCGGAGCCGGGGTAAATCACTGATGGACCAATGGGTGCGATTGTTGACTCCCTCGCGTATCCAAAACAGAGGTTACATGCGGACGAACGCTCAAGCTTTCGAACAACTAGTGTTAACAGATTGACTCTATAAGTGTGTCAACCAGAGGGTTGGAAGTATCGCTAAGTAAACGTAGGCTTAATTAGTGTACAAAATAAGGCATTGCAATTCCTGATAACAGCACTAAGTAGGCTACTGTAAATGTCAAAATATATTATATACGATGTTATTGCATTGGCATCAATGGGTTACATTTCAAACAGGATTTCACTGGTTGAGATGGAACTCAGTCAGTTTGACCTCAGGGGACCATGTAAACAACCCCCTTGCCAAGTTGTTCCAATATGGTCGTGCCCCTTGTGGTGTCATGTCATGATCAATTGGGTTGGTAAGGAGAAAAATAAAACCTGGAAGTCCTTTGACAGTCCTCTTGGATCCATATCCACATCCAGTCATATATGTTTACCATCTGTATATGATTTTGACATCCGGATTGTCCATATTGCAACTTAACTATGTTCTACACATCTGCTGCACATCTGTCCATTCTGTAAGATAGTTCCCTCCTCTTGAAGTTATACTTTAATTTTTTTCCTCTGTTGAAGTTTTTCTGGAGTTCTTTTCCCCCCTGAATTGGGGTCTAGGGACAGAGGGAGACATATGCTGTACAGATTCTTAAGCTCCTAATGGAAAAATTATGATATTGGTTAAATAAATAAAAACAAAATAATCACTTGACTTGAAAACAGGTATTTAAATGAAACCATCTGAGAAGTCTAGAGGGGAAATGTCTCTTTGATGGAAGTGCTAAAAACAACTCGTAGACATCTGAAACATGGTTGGTCTGTTTTACAGCCAAAAATCACTTCAAAATTAACAATGCATTGTATTTTATAAGATGAGCATGTGTTTTTAAGTAAAATCCTACCATAAAAAGTATAAATAGCCACTACAACTATCAAGAAGTGGAGAAAGAAGTTCATAATTTACCTCTGAAATGTAGCAGAGTTGAAGCACAAAATTGAAATACAAATACTCAAGTGTTTCTTCCTTCGGTCAATCACTATGAAAAACTGTGGCAATAAAACAGAATGTCCTTAATTAGTATTGACAAATTGAAGTATGGTAATTGGTGCCACATCAATGGGCACCCCACGCAAGAATTTATCCTTATTGCAAAAGTTAAATTCTAATTCAACTGCAGTGATACAATGGGGAATAAACATGTCGTAGAAGATCACTGTTTACCGAACACCACATCCACACTGTCAGTCCCTACAGAAATATTCCAGGCCTGCTTATTTCCCCTCAGGGTAACTTTAGTTTGAGGCCAGTTACTGTTCTATATTGTGTTTCACTCAATACCAAACTGTTGCACCAGCCTGCCAGTTTACAGCAGTGATGCTGGACAGCTGACCACCAGTAATACAGTAGAACTGGCTTCTGGTAAACACAGTTGGGAAACCCCACACAAACACGTGCAACAGAAATAGCCCATCATTAACACTTCATCCTGTGCCAATGCTCAATCTGAAATTGGAGCTTTGGCAAACACCACTGGCGAATTGAAACTACAGAAACATGTTTTGACCACAAACAAAAATAAATCCACCTGTTTTTTTTGGCATTTTTATGCTTTATTGATAGTGTAGAGACAGAGTTGAAATGGGGCAGAGAGGGGAGTGACATGCAGAGAACGGCCGCGGGCTGGAATCGAACCCGGGTCCGCTGCTGGCCGAGGCCCATGGGGGGGACGTCTTACCAACTGAGCTAAGGGTACCCCCATTTTGTTAAATCAAAACATGATTCATACTGACTGACATTTCAAATGGATGTACATTGCACCAAGTGATAATCACACAGAAAGGAGGGCAGATTCTTACTCAATGCCAATGTAGAACTGTCTAAGAGCAAACATTGTGGTTTGTTCTTTAGCAAGAATGGTGAGAATGTGAAGATGGAAAACCTGCTAGGTTAGTTTCTCTCTCTGTCTCGGTCGACTTCCGTGTACTCCTTGTACATGCTTTCTGTTCTCTGTTTTCTACACCTCTGCTGCTACCCTAACAACCTGTTGTGAAACCCGTTTCCCCACGATGTAAACATCCTGCATTACAACGAAACTCATGGCAGTAATCTCAACAACGTATGCTTAAAGAACAAAATGTGAAGAATTCCCCATGCAGGCACAATGGCCATGTAAGTGTTGGTGTATTATAGATTATAATATTGGATTATAAAAAAGGCCCCAGTTATTATTGTAACTGATGCTGTTGCACCATAATCAAGCTGCAGCTGATTTCAATGTTACTGCTAACTAAGCAACCTTTTGGTTAGTTTGATCTTTAACCATTTACATAATAATATGTTCATAACATGAATGTAGAAAAACATGCCATATTTGACTCTAAAATGCTGTGGAGTGGGAGTAGTAGCCAGCAAAAAAAGGAAGCTCTAAAGTAACGCCAAGTTGCACTTCAATGCATAAGTTGAGTAAATGGAACTGTATAATTTACACCACTGCCTGAAGCCTGGCCCCTCTCTACCCTCTACCCACATCCCCTCAATCTCAAATCTGCCATGGGAGCGAAGTTACACAAAACACAATCCCCCCCAAAAAAAGCAGGTCAGCAAAGCAAATGTGCACCACTGCTATGCAGAGATCAGATAGGAGCTGGAGCTGTTTTTTTTTTTGCTTTCTCAACAGGGCTGTCAGTCACGGGCCCCACCCTCCCTGGCTGCCTCTATTCTCCTGTGTGAGAGAGAGAGAGGCCTCTCCACCTGTCAGAGGACGCGCTGTGCCTGAATGCAACAATGAAACCTGGATCAGTTCGGAAGAGCTTTCTCGATTGTGTGTCATGTCAGGAGCTGAGCATCCAGCGATTACGGCGGGTGTCATCATCATCCCACACGGCTTCAAGGAGAGAGAGAGAGAGAGAGAGAGAGAGAGGGAGAGAGGGAGGGAGGGAGGGAAAGAGAGAAAGAGAGGGAGAGAGAGAGGGAGAGAGGGGGGCTGGTGGAGGATGAGGGATGAGGTGGTGGGGATTAGAGGGGTGGGGGTGCTGCTCCATAGGAACAGGCAGCTTGAGTGGGAACTCAAGTACTTGTCATCACAAACTGCATGTACATAGCTGAAAAGTGTGAGGCACGGGGGAGCTCAGCATGCAAGCTAGAGGCAAAGCAACAACAGCAACAACTCACATTACAAACAGACGCTGGTGAGACAGGCCTGCATGCTATATTACTTTATAAGGTAGTATAAATGAGCAGTGGGGGGGGGGGGGGGCAGAATATAGGCCTACTTAGATCTGGACTTATTGCTGTAGTTGAACTGATTTTAAACTTCTTCATAAACTGCTGGGTAAAATCTACAGCAATCCATCATGTGCTATATTCGTATAGCGTCCAGTGGGGAAAACATTTCTCTAAAAAGTCCACTTTGCAGAAGAACAACAGCCCCATTTTCAGCTTTGTGGCGATGCATTTTACAGCTAAACCAAGTGGGCCTTTTAAAAGTGTATTCAGCTAAAGAGGTTGGAATTTCCCCAAACCATACAAGAAAACATAACCCTTCGCTTCAAAATCAGCAAATTCGGATATAGTTTACACTGGACAGCAAGGGTTTCGAAAGTAACTGAAGATGTCAGTCACACATTTAGTGGAGGTAGTGGAGCAGGAGTACAAAGTTGAGTAAGTTGAAAAAGTACAAGTGCCTCAAATGTGTATTTAATGGCAGTACTTAGTTATAATGCACCACTGAAGTGAGAGAGAAGAGATAAGTCCTCAGTGTGTTCGAAAGAGAGAAAGCGCACGCAAGTACTCCAATAAAAAGAGCATTTTCAAACAATTCCTGCCACGGGATTCAATAAAATTCTGTAATCTGATGAAATGTCTATATGAAAACACACATACTGAGCCACGTGGGTCTCTTAATGTAGTAATTCAAAGCTGGTGATCGGCACTAAAATAAATTCTTCTTCTGATGAGCAGCATTAGGTGTAGCACAGCAGCATGACTATAGTTCCTCTGTGTGAGACGTGGAACGTTCCTTTAAACAAACAACAGAATGGGAATGATTTATGATTTATTTACAAAGAAACAATGTCTTGCTTTATCTTTTCAATTTTCTTTTAACATCATTTTAATGAAAGAGCTGATGAGTCATTTTTGTGCTTAGTTAATTATTCTCAGGACAATCTGTTAGTGAACAGAACTGTTCAACAGGCCTTTTTTCACAGCAGACATTTTGACTTGTCATTGTAGAAAACATCACAGGTGTTACATAAACATCAATACTGGATCTGTTGTATTCAAGTGTCCCAGTAAGTCATGACCAGCTTGCACAATACCAGTAACCTGGAGAGGCTTGAGACTAGCAGCTCACAGCTACCAAAGCCATAACTAGCACAACACACCGAAAACTCAAGTTGCATTGTGGCCGATGTAGGCACCATGTTTTGACACATCCGCTAGAAAAAGAATGATTGGAATAATACAAGGTGATAGTGATCTCTGGTTCTGTTGCATCAACACATTTTTTTAAACTGTCCATTCTGAGGCTGTCAGATGCTGAGATTGTGAAAGAGCAAGTAAAGTTACAACATCAAAACATTTAATGTAGGCATAAGCATAACACAAATGTATAATCTTACTTTCCTCTTATTTGGATTACAATAGGCTATTAAGGCTCTTTAAAGTGAATTCACTTTTCAAATGTTACTGTGAAGCAGCATTAAGTAGCCGGAATGCAATTGACAAAAGATGTAAGCCCTAATTGTTGCCCAAAGTAAACATGTAAAATATGCCAAACTATTTTTTATAAAACTATTATTAGTCTGGTTTGTGTTTGGAGGGGGGAATGTGAGTTAGGCTTACTCGAAATCAGGAGCACAGCAGCCTAGGCTTTTTCTAATTGGACTGGCTGCACTTGAACGTGTCCGTGCGCTCTTGAGAATCTGTGTTCGTGTGTGTCTGTGTGTGAATAATAGCGCTTCCCCGGTGGATGCCTGCCTCCCTCCCTCCCTTCAGTCTATAACTCATTAAGGGTATTCGGTAGGAGGAGGAGGGGGAGGGGTCCGGAAGCCAGCGGCACGCACGCTCCATTAACGGACCCACTGCCGCGCCGCTCTGCCCGTAATTTGCGTAACGAGATTGGAGTGAGGCCCGGCTAGCTCGATCTCCCCGAATAACAGCCTCTCTGCTCTCTCTACACCCTCTGCTTCCCATTGCTTTTTCTCCGCCGGCCTTGCTTGTCTGCAGCAGCGCAGGCACTGAGCGTGTTGTGTGTGTGTGTGTGTGTGTGTGTGTGTGTGTGTGTGTGTGTGTGTGTGTGTGTGTGTGTGTGTGTGTGTGTGTGTGTGTGTGTGGCGCTTTATCTCCCTCACACGCTGCGCTTCACCTATGTTATTCTCTCTATATCTCTCTCTCCACAGTTCCGTTTTCCGCTGATACCCAAGCGCCATCATGTGGACCAAGACGGTACTCAGTGATGTCATAAGGCAGACCTACACCCTACACCCCCTCAGGAAATGCTCAATGGATTTTTAATGAAATAGAAAAAAATAACTATTTTTTTTAAAGAGAACGAGCTTGTATAGCGTAGCCTAGGCCTATGTGATCAAATCACTTCCAGAATGAACTGGATGGAGCCAGAGTCAGTAGATTGTGTGTCTTGTTCTGCTGGTTTTCCCAAACAATGTAATCTTCTTTTGGTTTCAGAATGTGTCACTCGCATTCTTGGTGTGTTTGTGTTTTATTTATGTGTAAAACCAAACCTGATTCCTGTGTCTTCATACAGGCTGCAATGGGTCATAAAGTGTTCCTTTGTCTTCAACTCTGGTGTCTTCAGAACGGGTTACCTTTCGGTTGTGCCTAGCTCATCTGTTTTTGTTATGTTGCCAACTAAACAAACATCCGACCAAAAATCCCGAAGTTTAACACATCATCTTTCCCGATTAATGCATTGGGGAAACAGTCCACAATAATCACTTCTTATGTCTATAAAACAGCTATTAAAATGTATCATTCATATTGTAACCTGATCAATGTCTTACAGTTACACAAAAGTTCATCTTCAGAAGCAGTTTTGTGGAAAAGTGACCAAGAACAATCGTCCCCAATACAGCTTAGGTAAAGACACAAGTTAAACTCTATTTCAAATGTACTCCATCAGAGAATAAAATGAACAAATGTGAAACAAAAGTTGTTATTCTGTATATTTATTGATAATAAGACCACTGATGGTGACTTAGTCAATAGTAGACAGCAGGGTGTTGTTCTTTTTGAGTGTCTGGTGACCCCATGTGTAAGCGGGATGGTATTACAATTTAGTATTTACAGGACAATATCAGTTGGGGAACAGGGGGGAAATAAGTTATAATATAAGAGTATTGTAAAACATACATTCACTAAATAAATGTACAGCTTTAAAAAGCAATAAAAAGTTTAAAAAGCCACAAACAAATACTGACCAAAAAGTTGAATAAAGCAAGATCCACAAAATCCAGATGCTCCAGATGTTCTCTCTCAAACACCCAAACAAACACGCACGATAACACGCACAGGCACAGGCACAGGCACAGGCACACGCACACACACACACACACACACACACACACACACACACACACCTTGTCATTCAAAATAAAAAATACACACTCAAGGTAAGGGAAACGGCAAATAAACAAATACAGAAGGAAAAACACACTCACAAGCATTGCTCAAAGAGAGAGAAAATATCACCTGGTTAGACCGTAAACCAAATGCCAACCAAACCATAATAAATATACAGCTAAATTGAAACAGCTACTTTTTGCACATTACGCTCAACAAAAACATTGGCCACAATTTTTTTCTTCAGTGCGCGTTTCCTATAAACTATCAAACAAATACGGGTTAATAACAGCACAAAGGGCAGAATCAAAACCGTGACACAACATTGATACCGATTAGCGTATTAGGATGAGAAACGTTACATCATAGAAATGACATTTTCCAATAAATATCTACAGATGATAACGATGATGGCATGTGGATGCACTACATAGAATACTGTAAATACTAAATGAACACTGTTGGAGTCTCTAGTGTCGACTTATCTCTCACTGTCACACGCAGCTGGCATTGTGTCCCACCAAAGGGGAAACGATTCATGACCCTATAACAGGCTGAAAATCACTGCTTTCACTGACCTCTACGTGTTCAAACTTCAAACCCTCTTTAACACCCAGACTCCTTGGCTCAGTTGCTTCTCTAACCCGACAGCACTATCGGGTTCCCCTCTGCGTCACTGCAACAAAGGGTGATAACTTTGACCATTGGAGGTCAGCAAAGACATCATTTACAGTTGGTGTTAGGTTCACCCTTTAAAGCTAAATCTTGATTATTTAGAAATTTAGTCAGCTACTTTTATAAAAAAAACAAGAAAGAAAGAAAAGCACTCCTACACAACCCTACGGTGTCAGTATGCTTCAAATTAAGTGCTCGGAGGGGGATTCGTGTATCTGACAATTACGGCCACACTTCAACGCACATTTTGGTCAGGTGTGCCGACGTGTGAAAGTTGGCAGGATATAAACATCTCTCTCAGTCTCTCTCCTCTTCACTTTCATCCACGCAACTACTTAACGTCACTTTGCCCCTGACAGCCGCGCGCGACACCACGGGACTGTCTGAAAGTGTGCGCTTGTTATCCCTATTTGTATGACTCATTGCATCCGGCCGCCTCTCTGGGGCTGACAGTCCGTTTTTCACCCCCGCAGCTATAAACACTTTGGCTTTAGACGGTGTCGTTTGAAGGACGCGAAAAAATCTGAAAGATAATTGAGTGTTAGAGGCTTAATGGCCAATGTCACAACCACGATTTCAAGCTGCTAAACGTTCGTGGCTAAAATCCATCCATTTGAGTGAAATATCTGTAATGAGGATGCCTTTGCTCACGGAGGCTATAATTAAATATGTGCAAATTAGTCACTGCGAGTCCAACTTTATTATTTAACACTGACAGGCTATTTTGCACCATTGACCTTTACGACCTTTAAGGGAAAAGAGTGCAAACTTTTGATGGAGCTGTGTGTCATGAGCGACTTTTATTTAACATCAGTCGGAGTACAAACGGCCCGACCAAAATGTGAATGGCTTGCAGACAGTCATTAGACAGGAGTCGATGGTAGTCTTCTGAATAAACCCAAACCGATTTGTTCCTCAACTGACCTTATTTGTTTATCTTTCCCCCCTCCCAAAACCTATGGAGTTACACAGGGTATCATTTTAAGTCCATTTAGAGGCTGTAAACAAGGGCAAAGTCGAGCGCTATTTTTACCGGCTATTTAGAATCTAAATCTTTAAGCCATAAATGATCAGGTCAAAAAAATATCATGCCCTGTTTTTTTTCGTTAAGTAAAAATACTCTCCAACAATTCTCCCTTTTTTCTCACCCTTCCTGATTTTCCTCATGAAACTTTAAAAACAGCATCCTCAGTACACATGAATCAGTTCACAAAAATGTCAGAACCATAGGAATATACAATGGTGAGCGATAGCAAAGTCAAATACAAAAAAACTATACCTATCTATTAAAGTATTACTTTCAAGCTATAGTAAACGGTTGGTGGAGGAGCATGCTGCAACCAACTGAGAAGCCAAGCTGTACCCAAATGGCCTACTACACTGAGCCCGACACACCGCTGTCTGGAGCGGTTTACCTGCTTTTTTGTAGGCCGATTACTGTGATATGTGCCAATGAGCAACTTCTACATCAAGCAGCAGTGGGATGTGTGGTACATGACGCTTTGATGCAACAGCAGTGAGTCAAGGAATGGTGCTTTACAATAAGATACATTAAGATATTACATTAAGATCACAGGCAGAGAGACAGAGGGAGGTAAGTTCCAATTCGGGTGTGTTTGTGTTTCAGGAATTTACTCTTGTCATGTGATGTGCCAAGGCTCTTTGTCTCTTTCTTCGCTTCATCTCCCTAGAAAAAGACAAAAAAACAAAAAACAAACAAGGAACATTGAGCTAAGTATAAATTAAACCCGCAATTGGTTTTATGGCCACTGGGGGTCAAAAGCTGGAAAACACCACATTAACACATTGTCAGCTTAGAATGTTTTTGCATTGGAAATTAAGCAAATAGGAGGGGGGGGGGTTGTGGTGTAGTGGTTAGAACTAAATGTTTGTGTTTGCTTTTGTGCGTCTCTCACCTGCCACGTCACATCAGCTAGACCATCTCATACTGATTGGCAGTGATGATCCTGGACAGACAGCAGGCCAGCAACATGCCAATCAGCTGAAAGACAGAGAAAAAGGCTTTGGTTGATTTTATGTGTGCGGTTGAAGAAATATTTAGATTAACATTTTCTATAAAATCAAGAAGCTGTGAAACCTGTTCATTCCTGTTATAAGAGTGATTGTGCTACTAGTTACTAATAACGTTAACAATGGCTTCATGCTATTGAAGTGTCCCAGTAAGACATGACAGTGTGACAGTATTCAAGCATGCACAATACCAGGACCCTGAAATTCATTTTAATCAAGATCCGCCATTATAGTTAAGTTTTATCATTTATACACCTGCTATTTTTTCCTACTTTTTTCTTTTCTAAAAAGAGAATCCAAAAGTACATATCCAAAGGTGGCAGCACACAATCTAAAGGGGAATAGGGAATAAAGGTTGTGTCTTTTAAGCAATTGTCTTGCTAGTTTTCACCTATTACGTCTCTATATTTAAACATCATTTCATGTCATTTATTTTGAATAATTTACCTGGGAGAAGGCAATCCCAAACGTCACTCCTGCGATGATGGCCATGTTGGTTTCCATGAAGGCAGTGACCAGCTCAAAGCAGCCCTGAAACACAGGGGCCAGGTTAGTCCGCACAGGGTTAAAGGACATGTTAAATGTGTGCGTGAGGGGCGAGATCCGGGAGACTATCTGAAGCATTTGTTAGTGCACGGAAGAGGGAGAGGGTTGGTTTTTGAAAAGAAAAGGAGAATGAGGACCTGTCGGATGTAAATGTAGTCACGTTTCTTCATAAACTACATAAAGACGCAGACGGGAGAGAGAGGCAGGGAAACAGATTTTATTTCTCATAAACACTGACCTGGTGGAAGACCTTGGATGGGGCGAGAGTTGTATTGCGGAGGTCTTCTGGGTTGCAGTCAGAGGAGTTGAAGCAGCAGCTGGCGGGGATGCCGTTGGATGGGTAATACACGCTGCCAAACCAGCTGGTGTAGTTATACACTCCGCAGCAACGCAGCTAGAAATGCACACACACAGATATAAGACATAAGAGCATTGAGAGCAGGTGAGGATTAATACGTAAGGATGGCATTTGATATTTTCTCTTATTGACTACAAATCCCAGGTGAAAACCACAACAAACAATGTTTCTGAAACACCCTACCTTATTTATTGGTTCTTAATGAATAAAAAAGAAATCGTTTAAAATCTCCCATTTAATAAAAAAACAAAAAAACAAAGTCCTAATACAGCAATTTCCAAAAACAGAACTGTAGTTTATAACAAACACTAATCAAAAAGGAGCACATAGAGCATTTGTTGTGGGCTATTTTCGGCTGCGGAGCACAGTGAGTATTTATGGCATGTATTGGGGAATCACTCAAAATAAAGCACAGTGCCCTTGTTGCAATATGGACAACAAAGGAGCTCTGTGGTGCAGACAAATAAATACAAAAGAATGGGATTTGTTGACACTGAGAGAAACAAGACAGAATGGATTGTGTTATCCTTTAAGAAAGCCAGGATGGATGGTCTCATGGCCACGACAGAATTACCTTGTGCTGCAAGTTATCAACAGCACGGCTCGCCTCATCCTCTGCGTTGTAGTTCAGGACTGCGTCGGTGTACGTCCTGCGAAAGGTCCCCTTTATCTGCAAACACACGTCACACATACACACGGTCACAGCGTAAGAGCGCTTTACACAGCCTCAGTGTTTGACATCAAATAATGTTTATAACTGTCATTCACTAAGCACTTACTGCACTTTAGTTACTTTTATATTTATTTATTTATTGCACTTATATCCTTACTGAATGTCCTGTTTTCTTGTGTTTTTATGTTCCTATGTTAGACTTGGAATGCATCACTTGTGTGTCAAAAATGTATTTTGCTGTATTCCTCCTATGCAATGAGTCTGACAATAAGGCTTTCGGATTCTGATGTAAAAGTTGTTAGGCGGTGTAAATGCGTGCTGACCTCGTGGCGAAAGACAAATCCAGAGATCCCGGCCACTAACTCAGCAAGGAAGACGAGGGACAGAAACATGGCGTACTGCAGGGAGAGAGAGAGGGAGAGACAGATTTGCATAGTTTGCATGAAAACCCTCTGCCTTAGCCGTGTATCATTTGCCTATGCTTGCATACACACACACGCACACACACACACACACACACACGCACGCACACACGCACGCACGCACGCACGCACGCACGCACGCACGCACGCACGCACGCACGCACACACACACACACACACACACACACACACACACACACACACACACACACACACTCTAACACACACACCTCGACACACTCACTCTTACACACTCCCTTGACCAACATTAACTGCGCAAAGTGCCCTGCAGCATCTATTGGATTTCTGATCCCTCTCCAACAGGATAGAGGTCAACCATTACTCCCTTTATCATGTGACCTGAGGGCTAATTAAGCTTCAGCATCCACCTCAACACTCTTCACTCTCCCCTCCTAGCAACACGACACTACCACCACCACCACCACCACCACCACCACCACCACCGCACTGTTTCCAAGGCAGCCAGCCACTCACCAGCTTGAGCATCCATGGGCTCCCTCTGCAGGTGGCGAAGCATCCGAACAGGCCGAAGACGATGATGACGGTCCCGGTGCCGATGAGCACGTACGGAGCGTTGGTGGAGTTGTCGGCTATCAGGGAGATGTACGGGCCAAGCATCATCTTCCCCCATACTCCCACCGCCAGCAGGATGGCTCCTGTTATCTAAAAGGGGCGACATGTAACAGCAGGGAGAAAAAGCACAGGAAAATGAATGAAAAAGCATGGAACACTATGCGATATAACAGAAGATAACTTGTTTTGAGCAACGTGGCGAGGGGGAGGAGGGAAAAAAAGAGCGGTTCAAGGTGGAACAAGAAAGGCGAGCAATTAGAGTAAGGCAGACAGAAGACACACATTCATCTGGAGTATGGAGAGAGCGATCGCCTGCTTTGTGAATATTCCTGCACACACACACATACACACACACACACACACACACACACACACACACACACTCACACACACACACACACACACACACACACACACACACACACACGCAGACACACACACACACACACACAGACACACACACACACACACACACACACACACACACACACACACACATGCACGCGCACACACAATCACGAAAACAGAAGGGAAAAAGGAAGAAAGAAAGAGAATGGGGACATATCAAAGCAGCTCTTTGATCCGAGGCGAGACGCATCCTCCTGTTGCGCCTCCCTTAGCATTTCAAATGAAGGCCGCAGATAAAAGAGCGTGTTGTACGAGGCAGCTGAAGCGGTGTGTGTGTCTCAGCTGGGTATGTCTTGCCGGCTTTGGCAAGAGAGTGGGGTGGGGAACGGCTGCTGGTGATCTGACTCCATTCGAGGGCCAACACCCCCCCCCCCCCCCTTTCCATTCCTTCCTTCCAAGAGGAGGCCGCTTGCCGTCCTGCTGCCAGGCCCTCTGGTTAGAGTGGGAGCGGTCGACACAAAATGTATCTGTGCAGCCCTGAAAACCCCTTATTTGCAGATTTTTTTCCTTCTTTTTGAGGGTCTCTTCTTTTATAAGCTGATGCCTCTTTATGCTTTTAAAAAAAAATTCCTTCTATTTAGTTGATCATCTAAATGGCTTGCTTTCATTGCAACGTTTGGCACTTTATATTTCTACTTTATTTAAATGATTTTTTACTAGTCTTATCAAACCTGGATTCATTTTATGTCTTAATCAATGTGAAGAACTGACTGCACGTCATTTTCTAATCGTAAAGCACTTTGAGCTGCATTTCTTGTATGAAGAACAATGCAAAAAATAATAATATTCTAAAGCACTTGGGCTGCCATGGTCCCTCTCTGACTACAGCGTATAGAGGTGTCCACCGGTTAATGACTGAGTTAACACTTTGCCCTTTTGGCAGGGTGTGCTCATAGTCATAATGGCCGAGTGAAAGGGCTTTTCACCTTAACAAATGATCAGTTTGTCATGTCCTTTGGACTGCTGTTTTGCATGCCACAGGTTTTAACCACAGGTATAAAGCGTCCTTTTAGAACAAACACGGTGAGAGTAGTTTGAATGGTGTCCACAACAGCTACTGTGTAAGGGGCCTATACTGGATCACGTCTCTTGCAAACCGTCCACAAGCGAATCTCCTTATCAACACTGTGACGCACAAGGACAATGAGATTCTGCTGACGCCGGTGAGATGATAAGAAAGGTTGCAGCTAGAGCACACACACACACACACACACACACACACACACACACACACACACACACACACACACACACAAACACACTGAATGGCAGCTCCTGAAGAAAGCAAACGCTAAAACAATATTTTTGGACTTAAATGAACTTTAGTATAAGGCTGCAAATATTTATCCATATTTCAACTTTTCTACCAACAGTACAAAATCCAAATATATTCAGATTACTATCTTTACATCTAATAAACTACCGCCGGTTATTGCCACCGTGGCTGTTTCCCCGTGAAAAAAAAAGTAGTCTGGCTCTTTCAAGGAGAAATATATGTTTGTATTTTTCCAGCATATTTTTCCATTCATGACTTAAAAATGTGGCTGTGGATTCTATTACATAAGTAAAACCTGTACAAATGAGTATTATTGACGGTTTGTGGGCAGTAAGATCAAAAAACGGTATATTACAGAAAATACCAGTGAAACATTTATTCAAGCATTTTCTTTAATACCACCCCTCCCCTGTAACTCAGTTAATGAGCTTTTAGACAACTTTAACGGCAAAATTACAAGTGTTATAGATGCTATTGCGTCCACTAAAATGAAGGTTGTCTCTGGTAAGAAAAGATCTCCTTGGAGAAATGCCCCGCAGGTCAGAATAGAAAAAAGAGAGTGCCGTAAAGCAGAACGCAGGTGGCGAAAAACAAATCTCCAGGTTCATTATGACATCTTCAAAGAGAAACTTTGCACTTTTCACTCAGAGATGAAAAGTGCAAGGCATTCTTTCTTTTCTGACATCATCACCAAAAACAACAACAATGCACGTGCCCTGTTTGCTACTGTCGACAGATTAACAAACCCTCCTGTGTCAGTAGCGTCTGAACATCTCTCCACGAGGGCCTGCAATGAATTTGCCACCTTCTTTACTGAGAAAATTCACAAAATTAGACAAGCTGTCACTGCATCAATACAAAGTTCAACATATGTGTTATCGCTATGCCCACTTAAAATCAATCCAAATGCAATGACACAATTTTATCTGATAAACCACAAAAACCTGGAGGACATTATACAACACCAGGGGCCGTATTCACAAAACATTTTATCTTAGCGCTAAGAGTACTCCTAAGGAGCACTAAAAGTTCTTAGTAAGGAGTAATTTCTTAAAACCTATTCACAAAGCTGATAAGACCAACTTTTACTAAGGAATGGGAGGGACTACTAAGATAAAATAAGGGGGCGGGGTTGACCCTGTTGCTATGGATGACGTCATGTTCATACCTTCTATGCCCACAGTGATTGCCTGAAAGGGGATGAGAGCTAAGAGTGAATTTATGATAGAAACACTGTGGGAGATATCCATATCGTGTCGCTGTATTAAAGTTAAGAGTTTTTAATACAATTAATGACAAGTGACACTGATTTAACATGAAACCAAGATACTGCAGGGTTTCCCACACATTCGTTCACTATTAACCTATAGGCTACAATAGCGCCACATAGGTCTATTCATTTTACATTTTACAATGATTTGAATCGGGACAAATATCCTCATTGAACAGCTGCACGCCATGCACTCTCACTGTATTTCTCTCAACGGCGACTATGCAGCAATAGTCAGACAGCGACAAACCAGGAAATTCACAATTTGGAAACAACAGCCGGCGAAATCGTAAAGTGCATGCGGAAGGAAAAAGGCGAGACGCGCACCTATACAGACAGCGGACCTGTGGAACGGAGGAGATGCTGCGAAGCGCCACATAGGCTATAGGCCTACTCTAGTACGAAATTAAACCCAAACGTGACACCAACAGTAACTTTCAGCGCATCGTAAACCCAAAGCAACTGCAGGAAAAGGAACTTAATAAATTAATTATATGAATATAATACATATAAATGTGTCTATACTTTCTAAATATAACTTCACTAAGATCATTAAACCCTCACAGTTATTAAAGGTACCTTTTGTTAAGCTCACTATCATTAAATCTCTCCAAAATGCCATCAAATGGTTGTCTGTGAATTACTCTTAGTGACTTAGGAGTCCTCTCGAGGACTCTTAGCTTTTCATAGATTTAGGAGCTAGTTTTAGCGCTAAAATGCTTTGTGAATTAAACTTATCTTAAAAAGTTATGAGTCCTAAAATTAGGAGTGAAACGCCCCTTATTTTTGAGAGTTACTCCTAAATCAGCACGTTAGGACCCACTCTTAGCCTTAAAATGTTTTGTGAATACGGCCCCTGAACTCCTCCTCCTGTTGCCTTGACATTCTTCCCACAGGCTTCTTTAAAACTGTTTTTAGCTGTATGGCCTCAGATGTTCTACAAATTGTCAACATGTCCCTTCGGACAGGTGTATTCCCACAGGCCCTGAAAACAGCAGTCATCAAGCCACTCCTAAAAAAGAACAATCTAGATACATCGCTCATGAACAATTATAGGCCCATATCTAACCTACCATTTTTAAGCAAAATCATTGAAAAAGCTGTTTATCAACAGCTAAATAACTACCTAGCAATGAACAACTGCTTTGATGTTTTCCAGTCAGGATTTCGACAACACCACAGCACTGAGACTGCTCTGGTTAAGGTCCTCAATGACATCCACTTAAACACAGACAGTGGCAAAAGTTCTGTTTTAGTTTTACTGGATCTCAGTGCTGCTTTTGACACAGTTGACCACAACATATTACTAGATCGACTAGCAAACTGGGTTGGACTTTCTGGAACTGTACTAAACTGGTTTGAATCCTACTTAAAGGACAGAGACTACTATGTGTCAATAGGCAATTTCACATCTGAGCGGACACATATTGAATGCGGGGTCCCCCAAGGTTCCATTCTTGGGCCTCTTCTGTTTAACATCTACATGCTTCCACTAGCTCAGATTATGAATAAGAACAAATTATGCTACCATAATTATGCAGACGACACACAAATTTGCATAACCTTATCACCAGGAGACTACAGTCCGATACAAGCACTGAGTAAGTGCATTGAACAAATCAATGATTGGATGTGCCAAAATTTCCTTCAATTAAACAACGACAAAACTGAAGTAATTGTCTTTGGTGCCAAAGATGAACAATTAAAAGTCAGCGCACAGCTTACATCTGTTATGCTAGAAACCACACACCAAGCCAGAAAGTTTGGTGTTGTCATAGACTCCGACTTGAATTTCAAGAAACACATTAAATCAATTAATAAGTCAGCATACTACCACCTTAAAAACATATCAAGAATTAAAGGACTTATGTCTCAGCAAGATTTAGAAAACCTAACAGGGGTTTTTTTTTGTGTTACCTACTACATAGGGTTTTTTTTTGTGCTACCTAACATATAGGTTTTTTTTTGTGCTACCTAACACATATGGGTTTTTTTTGTGTTACCTACTACATAGGTTTTTTTTTTGTGCTACCTAACACATAGGTTTTTTTTGTGCTACCTATGTGTTAGGTAGCACAAAAAAAACCCTATGTAGTAGGTAACACAAAAAAAAAACCTATGTAGTAGGTAACACAAAAAAAACCCTATGTGTTAGGTAGCACAAAAAGAAAAACCCTATGTAGTAGGTAACACAAAAAAAAAACCTATGTAGTAGGTAACACATAGCTATGTAGTAGGTATGTAGTAGCTACTACAATTTTGTGTACCTTATTGTAAAGTGTTACCGGCTACTGTATTAGCAGCAATTCTAAGACGACCGTCAATTCATAGAACAGCCATCGTGATGAATGATGTACTCACTTGTTAATGGCCTAAATCATCATCATCATCATCATCATCATCATCATCATCATCATAAGCCCCTGGGAGCTGACATCGCATACAATAAAGGAGCGTCTTGTAAATGTTAAATTGTTCATTTCTAAAGCCAACAGGGAAATCCTGTCCAAGAAGCAGGACTACTTGTCTGTTGCTGAATCTCAAACAGCTTCTCCTCTCTGGAACTCAGAAGCAACCCCCCAAATCTCCCCCCAACACCACATGCACGTTTTGTTTGAAATTCAATGCCAGGCTGGACACCCTGGTTACAGCACTTCTTTGAGTTTCAAAGAAGTCAGCCCCCCCCCCCCCCCGCCCCCCCTTCCCTACACCTCTCTGGGCCTCATAAAGAAACAGAAGGCGCAATGACAAAATCTTCTGTCGAGGACACCACCTGCTCCGCTTTTAGCCGTCCTGTTTGTGTGTGTGTGTGTGTGTGTGTGTGTGTGTGTGTGTGTGTGTGTGTGTGTGTGTGTGTGTGTGTGTTAAGTATGGCGACATAGCAATTCACACTCAAGAAATGATTTGCCACGACAAGCTTCTGGCATTGAAATCGGGGCAGCTCTGTGTGTGCCAGTGAACCCTCTCACTCTCTCTCTCTCTCTCACACATGCTTGGCCCTCAGGGTTTGGAGAGACACTTCAGCGCACTGGACGCCCTGAAACCTGATGCTGTAGATGTAAGGGGGGGACGGTCCAATCCTGACTATATATAAAAGTTCATATCACCAACACCCAGCATGTCTGCAGTGCAGGAAGATACAAGGCACAAATCTCTTCTCTTTCTAAGCCCTCTACAACACATAACCCAAAGAAGGCTGGTTTCAGTTCTGTAAACCACAATTATGGTCAGAAATCACTCTAAGTTCAACAAACTGCTTGTCACACAGTATTGTGGTCAGCTTGGCCAACATGTGGTCTCAAAATCATATTGTTGCGTGCATGGATGCCGGACAATATTTGAAGGCTTCACTTCGTAGTCTAGTAAATGCAAACAAGCAGTCCCATCCAAATCACTGGAAAAACCATTCAGGGAGTTAATAGCTACTGTTTCACTCAACAGATTCTCTGAGTGATCTGCTGCCTCAAGATCCCGGGGACAGTCACTACAAAGACACTTAATTGAGATGAAAACATGGGCAGCATCTATCCTTCAGATGCGCTCGTAGGCTAATTATATTGTGCTTGCTCAGCTTTTGTGAATACGGCTTAACACTAACTAAAGCAGAAATCCTCCAGAAGGACTGATGCAACTCTTTGGAATAGTTTGAGGCTTTTTTTTCTTTCTTATTTTTTTAGTTTTGCATTAAATTGCAGTGCGTATTGCTCATTTATTATACACTATGTAAATGTGTTGGAGATATAAGACCAAGCAAAGGAAGTGGACATAAAGTGCACACACCCAGCCCCAGCTTTCTGTTGGACATTGCCTGACAAACACACAGCAGGTCAAAACATTGCATCAGTAAATAAGTATAATTAATATTATTGGGAGGTTGCCTTAGTGGGCTACCTCTCCTGTTCTCTTTGTGGATAAAATATTGCAAACTAAACCTATGCCAACCCCTGTCTGGTCCCACTCCCGCTTCTTTCAATGATACGATTTGCTGCTTTTTCTTGTCTTAAAAACGGAATAAACCGAAGAAATAATCTACACATAATCTCTAAGGCTGTAGAACAATTGTGATGAGCCTTTTTTCAGCTATTTAAAAATCTGTAACTGAGAAAACTTTTGTCGGATCAATCAATAGTTATAGCTCAACCATTGATATACAATGGTGCATTACACAACAGTGAAGTCAACAACTAGAGTGGGTGTCTCAACATCGACTGGACATTTAAAGTATTAATAGCAGGTGTTTAGCCTACTGCAGTATCATTGTATTACAATGGCATTATATGGTTCAAGTGGGCACCCAGTTTGTGTTCTAGGAATCAGCTGTTTGTGCTGTGGCCTATAGGATAATATTAAGGGTGTTAGGTGACGTCCCTTTAAGAATCTATAGCAACGACCCCCAAAATTGAATGTGAAAACAAAAAAGGTATTTTAAAGGGCCTCATCAACACACATTAGGCCTACACCGTCGGTCTCATCCGACGGGTGTTAAACCGTTGCGTCGATGTCAACATCCTCCGCCGAAATGGTGATGCTATGTGCGTTACGTCCGCCCAGCAGTGGGATATGTGTCACCTTAACACAAATCACATAACGCCATCAAATATTCTAATAAATATATTCAAGATGCACGGGGCGATGTAAAAGGCGGAAGCCACTGGCTGTCGATCATTTAGCAGCGTTACATTCAAACAACATCCCAGCATGAAGCCGTCGAGGATGCGGCCACCCCTTCGCCGCGCACGACAAACAACACAACACACACACAAATACACGGATCAGGATGGATTTCACGACTAGAGAAATGAAAAGGCTACGTACCCAAAATACGAATGAGTAGACGATGAGGAGGGTTTTAAGGCAGGTGATGACCGGTTTAGTCTCCATTCTGTCGCGCGCGATAGAACCACACTGTGATGATAACGGGGCGAAAAACGTCTGTGTCTCTGTGTTCGAAGCGTCGCTTTGGTTGCAACCGTGCGCCGATGCAGCCACACAGCGTCACTGGAGGAGCAACGCATCAGAGCAGCCAGCAGCGCACATTATAGCCTATCACTCCGCATTTTCATGTCAAATGATTTTGATGAAAAATAGATAGTTTATTTGTATATATTTTCATCACACTCACAGGCCGAACCATGCACCTGCATCCTAAAGATGTAGTAGCCTGTTCACTCATATAAATAATATGCACCTGCTTCATGAAGGCTATAGGGTATTTTTATTCCTACACTAATCATTGTTCATTCTGCACCCTTGTAGCCTTCTTTTGTTTCCCTGATTACATTTGTCTATTGATAAGAAGTATCCTAACCTACAATATTTCCCACTTAGATGTAGTGGAGTAGCCTACAAGCAGTCTAAGCTAGGAAATGATAGGGATAATCAAGCCTACACAAACCTTAAAACGTAGCCTACTGTGCTTGAGTAAATACTTAGTTACTTCCCACCACTGGTAGCCTACTGGACCTCCATTGGCCTTCAAACTAGCCTACCTGTGACGTCACCCGTCTTAAACAGAGATTTCAGGTGAGGGGGAAAAAAAGTAGGCTACCTAAAAACTATACTAAATGACAACAACAGACTAAAAGCACAGCTAGTTTCCACCTTTTTATTTATTTAACATTGCCCACCTTAAGTGTTGCACTACGTCGTAAATATCCATGGAAATAAATCAATATAGCCTACCGAAGACGGGGCCTAATTCTTATTGAAAGAGTCAACTGATTGATTTACAAGATACCATCTACTTTATTGATCCTGCATAGGGCAATTGAGTTCTTGTTGGCTCTTGCATATAATGGTACTAAAGCTACAGGTAATCAATGCACAGCGACCCACCTGTAGAGTCCTACCCTGGTCTCTCTGAAGGTTAGTCTCCATCCACTGTAAGCAAAACAAATTGTGTTTCTATTATTTTGCCCACCCCCTTTTTTCTATCAGCGAGGGTAGGTCAGAAACACATCTCTTTGTGTAACGAAATACAGTTCTACGGAACCACAAACTACAGTCTCCAAAACGATCATAAAGTTGAATCAAACAGAAATATTATACCTCTCAATAAGGGTAAGCTAGGGGCACATCAAGTATCATTAAAGGGCTTTTGGAAAATAGTTTGCTTTCATAAAAGGAAATAAAAACACAGCTTTACAATACAATTTTGTGCACTTTTGCTGGCAGACTGCAGACACAACAAAGCCACCTGCATTAATAACCTGTTTTGGACTCTCTAAAGGACAAACAGGGAACATGGAAGGGCTCTCGGTGCAATCTGTCCTACATTTGAAAAGTAATAAGGAGGTTTGGACATTACAAATGTCAAATGCACATCTGTTGACCAAAGAAAAAGTGTTCCTGTGAAGTACTTTAATACTCAATAAAGCAGCATATAAATAAAACGCATCTCACAGAATCTATACAATAACGCTCATTAAGAACAGTAATAAGCGGGAACGATGTGTTCTGTCCAAAACTGCATCAATACCCCGTACACAATACAAGGCACAGCCAGTGTGCGTACAGTCAGGATGATACAGCTGGCTGATGGACTCCAGGGAGCTTTCTACACAAGACGATGGAGAAAGCATTTAAAGACCAATCTTGTTCTTTCTTAACCACTTTTATTATTGAGAGTTTTCATAAAGACACAGTTGGGATTGTAGCAAAAAGCCTCTGGATCGAATAACGCATGTGATGGTATATTAAGAAGTGCTGCAAGACGGTTTTAGAGCGAGTTTTCAAATTGAATATATACAGCAAACATATTGATCTTAACAACCATAATCTAAATGGTTGTGAGTATTAAATATTGTCATGTCATTGTAGCTAAGGGCACAGCTGACATCAAAGGTTTAATATGTCAAAATAATATTAAAATAGGTTGACAAAATTATTCCAATTCAGTGTCAACCCACGAGCATTTTTTCCCTTGGATTTTAACACCATCACATAGTCTTCAGTCTTCACATTTAAGATGGATCTTTTGACGTGCAAGCTGCTGATGAAGACAGTGCAGTACAATTGAAATGTGCTTGAAAGAAATATAGTAAGTGGACCTTGACTCAGGATTGTTTTGGCCAAATTACTTACATGAGACACAGCGAATGGTGCTAGTGATTTATTATTAATGGGTAATATTATTTATTAAAGGAAGACTGAATGACCCGAATACTGAATTCCTGGTGAATTGCAGATGGACAGGCTGTCTATAATCTACTTTTGCTCCATGAATGTGAGACAACCTGATTCAGCTTAGGGGTGATGAGTTTAATAGATTGGATCAAATACAGGAACCATTAAGTCGCCATGGTTTCACACGAGGTATCCTACTATATTTGTTTGTCTCAACAGAACTGAGATTGAAAACAAAAAAATACAAACAAACATATAGCTATCAGTCCCTACATAAAAAAAAAACCTTCAGGTTCTTCAAGTCTGTTCAGTCAGTAGTACGTACAAGGGTTCCTGAAGAAAATACATTAAAAGTGCTCAAACATACAGTTATTTAAGACTAAGGGGCCTCTTGCAAAAATCACAACTACTAACTAAAATTCACAAGTGGTTCTAGACCTGTTGTACAATGCCTTAATCTGAAATGCAAAAAAAATAACAAAAATTAATAGCTAAAACAAATTAAATGTAAAATTGCAAAATGAATATTGTGTAATCGTGGCTTGTCAATTTAATACGACCACTTATGTATGCTGCTGCTGATCCTTGACAGCAAGATGTGAAGCTCGGCTGGGTGAAATTCATCTTTTTACTGTTTGATAACTTAAAAAACAACTTGCCGACAAATAGAAGTAGGCACTAGTATCAATTTGAAGGGCGGTAATTATCCAAAAGCCCAAATCTCCCAACCACTTGTACACAGTTGACATTCATCAGGTTGAAATTAGCATTTCAAGATGAGGTTATGCAATTAATATGAGTGTGATGAATCCAAACACTCACACGAAACAAGCTTCACTGTAAAAAATAAAGATATGTTAAAGACAAGAATAACAAATTTGTTCTTGCAAGAGGCCAAATATGTACCCTAAGTAAAAACGAGTGCATTCCGTGGTCTACCTGTGTGTATCAGGCTACATTTTACATTAAAAAGTTCTGTGTGAGAGAAAAACCCCCGTCTTCCTCGGGTCACTTAAAGTGGGTCAGCAGCTTGGGTGATTGATAGTCTACACGGGAAATTGTGCGGAAGCAATAATGAGGGGAGATTACGTGAAAAAGGCAGGAGTGAGTGAAGCCACGCAAAGTTCTCTCTCAAAGGCACCGGTCTTCTGATGTGAACTAGTGCCCCCTCGTATAATCTTGGTCCCTGATGTGCTGCCTGGTTCACTCAGCTCAGTGACATTACACTCCCAAGTCCCTCTTCTACAAAGGCTTTCATCTTTTTTTTTTTCAAAGCTTGCACGGCGTCCTTTTTTTAAGGTTCTTGACCCCCCATCCCTCTGGGATTAAACTGTACCATTTTTTCTAAACTGAGCCAAACTCAGACATCCAGGCTACGTATTTTTCCAGGTCGGCAGCGGACACAGACTTGGAGATCTTCTTGAGCGTGAGGGTGAAGTCCTCCATGGTCACAGGCATCTGCAGCTCGTCTTTAGGTAGAGCACGGATCTCCTCGGGACTCAGGCCTTGGATTCGACGACGCATCGCCATCATGGCCGCGTCTCTGATGTACATGTAAAGAAGGGAGCAGGGGGTGGGGGTTCTTCATACTTTTGTACCACCAATTAATATACACCCTAAAATATACTCCACATAATATTTCTACAAAGAGTTTTACTACACCTACTCCATATGTCAAACTGGAGGGATTCTAAGGTGGGATCACTAAGCCATAACTAGCTGAACAAACTGCGGTTAGATGTAGTGACACATCATCTCTGCACACTGCACATGGGTTTGAGGCTGTAGTATTGTCCATGTATGATTTACAAAGTCTAAAAGGCAATGCGAACCATTTTGTGTGCCTTAAATATGCCATATAATGGATTCCAGCTAAAATAATTCAGAACTACATTCTCTATGAATCTAGGCAGTTTGATTTAAGTAAATATCCAGTTACAATCAGTTAAAATCTATTGAATCGTTTAGTCAAAATCTACATGGAAGAATTTTACAGTCAATTTTCTATCTCTAGTATATGCTTATGTTACTTTGTTACTCCATAAAGAGTATGATGAACTGATGATCAATTGCTCCTTTTGTATTTTTTTACACAAGTACACACAATACCACACACCTGCAGACGTTGGTGATGTCTGCCCCAGAGTAGCCCTCAATCTTCTCTGCGATTAGGTCCAGGTCCACGTCAGCAGATACGTCCACTTCCCTCAGATTGATCTTTAGAAGCTCCACACGGCCCAAAGCTACACACACACACCCACACACACACAAAACAGCGTTAATGAGATGCTAGGATTGTTGTGTTGAGCCTCGGTTAGACAGCTACAGTGATTGTTGTTCTAGTTTTGTGTGCGGTGAGTGGGAGTGATGAGGTCACCTGTCGGCAGGGCGATGTAGATGCGCTTCTCCAGCCGCCGTCGCAATGCCTCGTCGATGTCCCAGGGGAAGTTGGTGGCAGCGAGGACCATCACCATCTTAGAGGGGTCATCATTGTCCATAGCTCCGCCCACACCTGGTCACAAGACACACACAAAAACCACAATTAAACTAGAAAATGTATAAACATGTACTGTGTACTGTATATGAAATATGACCGTGGAATCTCTCTACTGAATTTGTTCAACTTTAATGATGGGCATTCTACAGCTTTATTGTTATAATGTTTTTTTTTTTTTTTGCATTTTTTTCAAGCTTTATTAGATAGTACAGAGTTGAAATGGGGAGACAGAGAGAGGGGGGATGACCTGTAGTAAAGGTCCACGGGTTGGATTTGAACCCGCGACCACTGCAACGAAGGCCGGAGCCAATATGGTACGCGCTCTATCCACTACGCCACCGGAGCACACCATTATTATAATGTTTTAATAGGGACGATGCAGTTTTACATAGTTCCATTACTCGGAATGCAACTGATATCCTGCACAGAATCAGCTGCCAGACATCATAGGAAAAACATAGCTGCATCTGTGTTATGCAGGTCCTGACTATACCGTTAATGCGTTTGCCATTCATTTGTATAATTTAATTGTTATGGCATTTTTTCTGATCTAACGCCACACACAACTCCACTCACCATCCATCTGAACCAGGAGTTCTGATTTGACCCTGCGGCTGGCTTCGTGTTCATCAGAAGTTCCTCTTCTGCCACAAATGGAGTCAATCTCATCTATGAATATGGTTGTTGGTGCATAAAACCGGGCCTAGGAAAATTAATAAAATAAAAGCTTAACATTCAAATCTCCAGTTTGACATTGTTTTAATTTCTTTCACATACATGGACATGAACTTACCATTTCAAACAGCAGACGAACAAGTTTTTCTGACTCGCCCCTGTATTTGGAGGTGAGGGTGGAGGAGGATACGTTGAAGAAAGTAGTCCCACATTCTGTGGCTACAGCTTTGGCTAACATGGTCTTCCCTGTCCCGGGGGGGCCGACCATCAACACACCCTAAGACAAAATCGAAAAACCACAATTGGCACCCTGAGTTATTTGTTCACTGTGAAATCTACGTGTGTACTCGAGTGTGTGTGTGTCTACAACAGAGAGAAAAAGAGGGAAAACCAATGCTAAATTATGTAAAGTATGTTTAACGACTCTTGATATCACTTTTTCATTAGCAAAATGTGATGTAAATTAACCAGGACCATGTCAATCCAAAAGGTTTACGGTTTGAATATTCCATTAGTTTTGGCTAAAACCAGCTCAACCTGGTGCAAATCTCTTCTGAAAGCATTGGGACTATCACTGCTGCTCCGACGTCCGACTTGTCTGCATCTGATGTGTGTCTGTTGCTATGGCGATTACATAAACCACGATGGGAGAGGTTTTAATGGAATTGAAGCCCCTTCTGCCTTGGAATCCATACAGGCTGATGTGTGTTATATTCCTTGCAGGATGGAGCAGACAAATATTCAATTTGAAACACTGCAGTTGGTGCGATTTATCAGAAACTCCGCAGGGAGCAGGTGGGAGCAGAATAGCTCACCTACAGCGTGCACTAATAATAGTCTGAAATCCTGACAAAACAGAACTTCAAAGACCTTGAAAATAAATGTCACACCTGTAATGACAAGAATAATCAGTCTACCTATGTACCGATGAAACAAATTCAACAAAAATGTATCTTCTATAACTAACGTACTAATCCTTTATTTCGCTGCAAACTAAGTTATCTGAAAAAATGTGATCTTCTAAGTAACATAGTGTCAATTATGCATGCATATGAGACGAATGAAAGGCATTGTACTGCTGTAGTGTATTGACCCTCACATGGCGGGCCTGAAGGGAAGATGCCTCACATGATGAAGTTCAACACAGGCCGGTACAGAAGAAAACTCTCTAAACTGGTCATTCAGCAGAGTCATACTGAGGTTGCGTCGAACAAGTGACTTACAACGTAGAGTTTAAGATAGATCAGAAAATGTGCACCTCCCAGAGCAGGTGCAAGCCATTCATTATTTACTTTTGTCATAGCAGCGGGATGAAAACTGGGAGAGATTCATGTTTGAAGAGCCAGAGCCAGATTTATTTTGCAATATTTACACCTGGAGCAGCACGATGCCTGTGAAAGACTAAATCCATCTATATTTATGAAGGCACTGACAAGCACCCTTGGTATTGTGCTGTCTAGTCACTGTTTGGGATTAGACAAGAGCATAACTTTTTCACTGCATTCCTCTTGAATAGGCGCTGGAGTACGACAGTATGTTGATGAATGTGTAACACAGCAGCCATCCTCTCTCAAGTAAAGAAACATCTAAGTGAAACAGAAGTGATCTAAGTGAAACAGTAGAGATCGATAAATTGAATCATCGTCGTTGAATAATTAATAAATAAACAGAGAAACACATTGCATCTTACTGTAGTCGCTAGTTCACACAGGATTGCATACATGGCTATTCTCATTTTTAATCAAAAGGTCTATAAGAGGTTTTTTATAAATTTTTTTGGGAGGTGGGATGCTAATTTTTTATTTATTTTAAAGATTGTCTGTGCCTTATTATACTATAAGGCAATATGATTGTCTCTTAATATGTCAGAAGCCAAATAACTAAACATTTATTGTACATTTGGGTACAAAGCAATACAATACTTTGTCTGAATTGATTCCTGAAATTTCAGTAATTTTTAAAAAGCACACTGAAAAAAGAACATAAAGCTCAGTGTATGTCAGTGACCACGCCCCTGCACGTGTGTTTTTGTGTGTGTGTGTGTGTTTGTGTTTCTGTCTACCTTCCAGGGCCGACGAATGCCCTTGAAGAAGTCAGGCATCCACATGGGCAAAACCACTGCTTCTCTCAGCAGCTTCTTAGCATCCTCCAGATCAGCAATGTCGTCCCTACAGTTAATCCAGAGAACTCGTCAGTGGTGCCACGAAAAAAACACTAAAAAGGAGTATACAAGAAACTGTGTGTGTGCTAACATACCAGCGCACGTTAGGGTTACGGGACACAATGTCTCTCTCCAGTGAGTCCACCAGGTCGCTGTCATATCCCGTTCCATCAAACTTCTTATGCTCCACATCCCCTGAAGGGTCCCCAACCCCTTTCCCCACCTTTTCCTGGTGAAGAAAAAAAACTGTTGCTATTTTTTAGGGACAGAGTGATTCATTCATTAATTGTGGACCTCACATACCCATCTATCCATAGTGAACTGCTGTATACTGACCTTCTCATCTTTGGCCTTTGTCCCTCTGGCGTCTCTGTATCCCGGCCGGTCCGGTTTGGGGTTGGCCTGACCGCGTACTCCTGGTCCTCGATGCTGCAGAGCGGGGGATTCCTTCCTATGCTGCCTCGCCGCACTGCTGGGGCGCTTCACTGCAATAGGATTCCTACAGAGAGACACACACAAGGCCCCTGAAAAATCTGAAATTGCACTTAGAATTCATTTGACTGGGGTTCTTAATGGTTGTACCAGCGTTAACCCACCCTTTTTCAGGGTAGAGGAAACAAGGTATTTCCAAACATTTGATCAAACTGTCATAGAAATGATACAAAATGCCCCAGAAACATATTTCACAGGGACAAAAAAAAGCCCCTACCTTGAGACACACACGCCGGTTTGAAACTAGCACATGGTTAACAGCAGGAAACACCTTCAGACAGAATCACCAAAGATCTTTTGCAATAGTGGTAATAACAGTGTGTCAATGTTCCCACAGAGTGGCAATAACTTTAAACCAGCTCTGCTAGTTCTCTGTGGAGGTAAATCAGAATAACGACCAGATGGGGGGAAAAATGTGGGTTGCTGGTAGAGATGAAACAGATTATGCAAACGATGTCTCTTTGAACGTCAAAGTACTTCATTAAAGAGATATCTGGTTTCACATATTGGCCCCTGAGCAGGTGGCGGAAATAATGAAACCATGCAGGAAGACAAAATTGAAATACCCACACAGTAATTTTGTGTATTGTTCCTGGTTCTTTTAATCCACATGAAATAAGAACTGGCACAGAGACAGCAGTACTGTGCAGGTGTTTTTTTCAGCTTTCAGTGTGCATTAGAATATAGAATGAATGGATTTGCATGTGCTTCTTTGAGATTTATTTAAATGATCCCCAATCAAAGGGACTCAAGTGTGCGTATGTGGCAACCAAAAACATATTTTTTTAATCATTCATTTATCCTTATGTTTATTCATATAAATATCGCATATAATATACAGCATAAATTCTTAATCGTATGTTAGTCAAGTTTGTCTTTGTTTGCACACATTTAGAAACACTTCACCCAAATGCTTCAGCTGACGGTAGGAAAGGTAGAAAAGAGTGGTGTATTCAGCATGAAGCACACAAAGGTGCCACTTCTACAAACACACACAGTCATACCACACACCTGTGCTCTGCGGGGGTGGGAGGGGGCCAAACGGCTGGATCCTCAGGTCTCTCAGCGTGTTGAGGGGCAAGGATGTCAACCGGCTTCTCCGACTTAAAGCCCTCAAGCGTTCCCATGATTCCTTTCACCTGCTCGTACTCTTCGGTCAGTTCCTGCCTGACCTGGTCACAAACAGAAGGAGGAGAGCATTGCATCACAGAACATCCCCCTGAACATATGTCAGGTTGATGTGTATGTGTGTGGTAAATACCCATAGTATTAACTAGGCTCACCTGTTGCCATTTGACTTTAAGTGCGGGGTCTCTGAGGGACTGGCAGTGCTTGTGGATCTGTTGAATGACCCCCTGGTAGTACACGATGGAGGAGTCATAGTTACCCAGCAAAGCGTACTCACGGCCCTTCTTGGCATTGTCACATATGTCTGCCAAATTCATGCTGAAAAACAGCTATATGGTGAGGGAGAAAATAAAAAAAAGGAAACATTACTTTGACCGAGAATTATTTTTAAATATTTGCAAAAATAGAAGTTACCAAAATGTCAGAAAGAAAGTTATTGATGAAATCCTTCTCCCCATGTCTTGGCATTTTTAAACGTTTGAAAGACAGATTTAAGATAGTTTAAAACGAAATAAGGCTTTTATTTAGATTAAATTGTTCAATTTATATTAAGACATTTTTAGATATGTGGGAACCTTGTTATTATAGGAGGTTGCAGCTCCATAGGCTACAAATTAGTTACATTTCACATAAAGCTGCTAATGTTGCACCCGTCAAAGCACGTCTGGTAAGCTAACTGATACCAGGGACTGTTTTTTAAATGTATATCAATGACAGTTCACCTGAAGGTTTATCAACTAGGCTGTATTCATATTAGCTTATTTTCCTGCCCTCGCCATCTCATCTCGCCGACGTTAGCTGTGGCTAGCTTGCTGCTAGGCCACAAACAGAAAATAAAACGTATAACCCGTAAACGCTAACGTTACTTTAATCCCGCTACGACCATATGTAAATATGCATGTAGACTATAAACAACCGACTGACAACCTACATTATATTTAAACGTGAAATAATTATCCTACCTGCATGAAAAGCACTTGTTTGTGTTGGTTTTTTTAATCAGAGGTCCAGCATTGAGGGAAGTGTTACCATGGCCGCAGAGAGACGCCGTGTGAAGAATACAGTCGGCTCGATTACTACGGTGCATTCAGGACAAGCTGGTAAAAAGGACAACTTTACTAAATCTATCTGGAGAGCTAACATCACTCCCAAAAAAAAGCCTAGCTAGAGAAATTGTTTCGTGGATATAATCTTAAATATTTATCTGCATTCGGGATTTTATCATTAGTTGTTTCATGTATAATACTTACTTTACCAAAGTTGGTGATTCATATTTTGAACTAAAGCCTTTGCTAGTTTACATGATTCCTCTAACATATCATCAGAGCTGGATTAGGCCACTAGTCGTCGCTAGAATCCAGTCAAATGTGCAAACTTTTCATAGCCGTTCTTGAGCTTTTGATGAATTCACATAGCTAATCTTGGCCAGCGGTTTACCTAGCAATAGACCATATAGATACTATGAGTGTTCAAATGTCCATGTTGTTTAAGGATTTAGCCACGTTGGATTAATAGCTGGGTAAAGCCCAGGCCATAAGGTCACCAATAAAACTAAATTAAATAGCCTAATGTATGATCTTTTCCTTAATTATGTGGAAGTATTTCTTAGTACATTATGATTTGAAGTGCCTGAGATGTCGGTAAACAACACAACTGAAAACTTGACATTTTCCTGATTAAACCACTTTTATTGATTTGCAGTTTAACATTTTCACAAATATATTATCCATGTAGGTTGAAATCATTTTTTGCATTATTGTACACATGCAAATGAAGTATCATTCAGATGTAAAGCTGGTTATCCTCATATTAATATTTGAAATTTTCGTATTCAGCAACAGCACCAAAACTCATGCTGCCTTAACATTTCTTAAGAGCATAGATAACACTTTAAAACATTTAAAAGTATATATTTGCATGGTTTTCTTCACAGTTTCAATTGACCTTATTGGTCCCTTTACTTACACTGAAATCTTGTCCCTTAATTCACAGTTTGCATGGAACACTGTGGATAAGTTGTAGTGCTACTAGACGGCTGATTGCATCATTCTTGTCTTTGTGCTAAGGTGCACTCTGCAATGTTTTTGTTTTGTTTTTACTCGAAGTGAATTTATGTGCAACTTGAGCAACAAAGGTTTGCCATACCTCCATATTCATTCATGCATTTCATTGAAATGTTGATTCAATATTGTACAATATCGTTTCTTAATTTTCTATCTCTTGATCAGAAGGTGTTAGGGGAAAAACATCCATTGTTTCTGAAGGCTGTGATGACCTTCATACACACTGCCAGAACATCCATGCAGGACTGAGGTGACTAGCATAGACAAGATGCTTCTTCGTGCTCCCTCTGGTTCCACTGCTGCCCGACCCCACTCTCGCTCAGCTGCTTCAGTCTGAGGGGTTTGTGGCTCTTTAGTCGGTAAGCCAAAGTCAGAAAGATGGAGTCTACGTGTTCCTGCTCGCCAGGGTCCTTGGCTGAAGTCTCAAACAGTGGGAAGTTGTAGCTGTCGGCAAGACACTGCGCCCGTGACGTGGGGACTTCTCTGCGGTCCCTCAGGTCACACTTGTTGCCCACCATGATTCTGGGCACCAGGGGCCCCACACAGTGTCGGCTGCACTCCTCGATCCACTCTGGGATGCTCTGGAAGGACAAGAGGCTGGTCACATCGTAGACAAAGACGACAGCATGGACGCTGCGGTAGTAGTGCTCCACCATGCTCTTCCTGAAACGCTCCTGACCTGCCGTGTCCCAGATCTGCAACTAGCAGAGAAGAAACACGCATTGATATGACAAAATCATATTTAAATGCTGGCGTAATTCATAATATTTCTCATTGTAAGCCAATCCAAATAATTGGCAGAAAATGTATATTTCCATCTCTCAATACTTTCTGACTTCTCTACCCTATCTGTGGCTCTCAGCTCCAAGCCAATTTGTTCCTACTAAAGATATACATCTTGAACAATTTATCAGAGATATATGGTTTCATTTTTGAAGCGTGTCAGTAAGTTACTATACTAAAACCGTTGGGCACAACAATACGTACTCATACAGAAGTAAATGATGCATTGGCTGGGGTTATTTTATTGAATATTTACAGTGTATGTGGGATTGTTAGAAAATTAACCCAGTGCACAATGTGTTTTTATCAGTTCATGGACAACAATGAAGGACAATAACGGCACAGAAGAAATTGTATGCACAGACAATACTTTTTGCTTTCATCAAAGAAAATATTATGTAATTTGTGTGAAGTAGCCTAACTCAAATTATTCAAACTGTAAATTAAAAGTTCGTAATTTGTGTATTGGGGTTTGATGCTAATATTTATACTCCGAGTGTGTTCTGAGTGAAAGTGTGTGTTATCTCAATGAGGCTGGTTCATAGTGTTTGCTGCACTGAGCTTATTTTGCAGGTGAAGTGAACAGTTCAGCTCCAGTGACTGTTGGTAGTGCAGACTGTAGTTAGAGTTATGCACATTGAGCTACAGTTGTGCCCACTGTGGGTTAGCAATCAAAAATAAACTGTAAAACAAATAATGTGAATAATAGTGTAAATAATTCAATTCACGGTGGCTGGATTCCATTAAGCTGCTTCAGTTTCAAGGTCCTGGTATTGAGCATGCTGACTCACTGTAATACAGTCGTGGCTTATTGGGACACAAATAGACAGTGACCAATGACCACTTAATGTTAAAAGTAACACCTGTGCTTTTCTCACCATGACACAATGTCAGCTGTATAATAAGGCACAGTGAACCTGCTAGAACTCATGGCTGCAGTGCAGACACCTGAAAAGAGGCAGGACACTTTCTTCTGGGGTTCTAATATTTTAATGGGAGCTGGTAATGTAGGCCTATGTTGTATAGTGGTTCCATCACCATTGAGTGTTTGAAAACCGGCTACAGGTTAGGCTAGGCTTTCCTCTGCCTATAAGACGCTACAGTACGTCGGGTAGCTCAGGCAGATGGTGTGTTATTCTTACAGCGAATTGAAGTGTTTGTATTGAATTGAGTGAGTGTGTTCACAGGTCCTCACCTTGATACTCTCCCCATCGAGCTCCAGCGTCCTCTCTCTGAAATCGACCCCGATCGTCGCCTCTGGGTTTTTCAGGAAAGTGCCTCCGCAGAACCTGTAAGTCAAGCACGTCTTCCCCACGTTTGAATCTCCAATGACTATAATTTTGAAAACCCGAGATCGTGCGGTATCATAGTCGTGCTGCAGCGAGCGCTCCAGGGAGTCGTTTTGACTGAAAACGGTGTCAAATACATCCCCAGGTTTGTTTTCTATTGCCATCGCTCATCTTCTCGCCATCTGAACGTGAACGGCACCGAACCATCGCGAGAATTCGAAAGACCAATAGACGTCTAGCAGCTGCTAGAGCGTGCTTCAGAGGATAATCCAAACATTATATTCAGTATTTTATACAATTGAATTTAGCAAATGTGTAGCCTATAGTTCTCACTCTTCTTTCTTGAAAATTCCGATCAAAGCACAAGATGCATGTTCGTAAAACATTAATGAAAAATACAATTCCTTGCAAGTATTATTTTACTCCTCCATCCAAATAGTTTGGTGTAAATTATGAAATAGTACACATGAATAGCTCCTCATTTTCATCCACTTCCCTTTCACCTTCAGTTTCAATATGTAGAGGAAATTATGATGAAATATCAGAACATCTGAATCTTGTCTTGTGTAGCCTAATTGTCTTCTAGTGCATGTGGTGTGTACACAAACGTATTGAAAACAAAATGATTTATTCGTGCATTAATTCTCCTCTGCATTCGACAGGGACAT
Source organism: Ammodytes marinus (assembly GCF_949987685.1). Taxonomy (NCBI): domain Eukaryota; kingdom Metazoa; phylum Chordata; class Actinopteri; order Uranoscopiformes; family Ammodytidae; genus Ammodytes; species Ammodytes marinus. Next base: position 22,677,538 of record NC_137216.1, read on the forward strand.
TTATTTGACACATAAATAAATACAGCTTTAATATGCAGACCATGTTTGTGACAGAGCCGATCACCCCTTTCCCCTCACACACATACAATAACATAACACTTCAACTATCCATCGTACAGAGAGAGCAACACTCATTTATCATTTTATAAGGTAAAACTTAAAGTCTTACAACATACAACAGCCCTTTAATAAATTCCACCATTATAGTGTTCATTGTTTTAACTGTCATTTTGGAACCTGTAGTTTGTGGCATTGCATTATACACAGAGAGGTGTTTCTAATATTTTTTCTGCAACATTTATACCAATGAGGGTAGACACTAGACAGATTTTAAAAAAACGCATGTTTTAGAAGAGCTTATAAACTAGTAGTTGAGTGTTACTGAGGGGTGGTTGGACAGGACAATGGCTTAGCAACAGCTTCATTACATGCAAACAAAATGTTCACCAACTAAAATATTACATAACAATCCTCAGCACTGAACTTTGTTTCCTGATTATAACAAATGTTAAATAAAAAGCACATACATACACCCAATCAAATAATTTCTGATATACTTCATCAAATGTATAATTTTTCACCAAAACTATCTAATTTTACTACATCTCCAAAAAAAAATCGATCATGGCATACAGGCTTTTGTTGCAGCCTAAACCTGAGTAAGCATGACGTGCATTGGCTTCTACATCTCATACTGTAGTTTTCACATCACTGGCCCCGATGTGCATCAAGAACAAGAAAAAAGACAGCACATTTTAAAGCCCTGTAAAAGACTTGTTTTTAAAGTCATAAACATGAGGCACTTTAGCTGCCTGATGTCCCAGTCCAACAATCACAAGCAAGTGTTTTCATATTTTTCAAGATAAATTATATTTTATTAGCAAATACTTCTGTCACAAGCACCGAGCACCATAGGAGCCCTCCAAAGTCAATATACCTTTATTCAGCCTGTAGTTTTCCGCTTTTCTATAATGTCTTTTCAAGCTGTGGAAGATGTTCAGAAATGTCCAAAGCACTATCACTTGAGGGTCTCTGTTCAAGTTTGGAGTGCACACATTTCTACCAGCCTGCTTTGCATACTTAAGAGTAGGAATAATCTGACGGAAGAAGCAGTGGCTGATGAGTGTCACCATGCTTTTAATTTCCACCCTGTCAAAAGCCTGCCAATCTTGTACTTTTTTTAAATGTAATTTATCGTCCAACGTGAATCTCGCTAGCCTTGGCAGAATCAGAGCATTCTAGATTGACACACATGTATCTCAGCAACTGTTTTGACGTGTCATGGCAAGAGGAGCGCAGGTGGAAGTAATTACATCAGTTTCAGCAAATCATTATCTTATTAGTAACACCTGTTTTTGAGAAGTTAAAAGTTTCTGCTACTTTAGTTTCCCTCTGTATAGTCCTGCATCTGCTATGCAAAAGGCTGTTTGGAAACCACTAAATTATAGGAAGTTTAGTTCATCAATGATTCTAAGGCATGACCTTAGACAAAATGTCACAATATATCTTTGTTAATCCCCCATAACACAAGGGAGAGTAATAGTAAAGTACATCTCAGGATTACCTTCATTCAGTTGCCCTATGTATTCAGCTATGAAGACAGATCCTCCAGTCTATGGGGGAACTATTGCTCATCAGATTTGTTTCTACCATGTATTCTTCATGAATTGGTGACACTACAGGACCTCATACTGCCCTTAATGCTGACAGGACATGATACAAATTGAAAAAACCATTGAAACTGGCTATTTGTGTCAAAAAGATTGAAAAAAAAACCACTGAAACAAACTCAATTTAAGATTCTTCTCTCCTTTCGTAAATAATCATTAGTCAGACTGGCGTATAAAAGAAAGTTGAAAGATTTTGATAGACTTGTGCTTCTAATATAAATGTCTATAGCCTTATAGCTAGTGCGTAACTTATTTTACCCCCATGAAGAGTTCTGAGTTATTACATTGGATTTTATTTCTTATGCTGTATGTCAAGGTTTTTTTTTCCTAGCAGTAGAATCAACAACTAAAACATTTCTTGGGAGCTTCTTGGGATTTTTCTGAGTGACACCAGTTTGTAAACGCTGCAATACAGATGAATCCAGAGAGTTTTGTGGAGCTTATATGGCTTAATATACTGTGTCAACTCGTTTGGTAATGGCTTGAATGTAACCGTCAATCATTTATTTGAAAAAAGTTACACTCTGCAGCTTTAATACTCCATTGACTCTGTATCTGTGACCTCTCCTGGCAAACAGAACCCTGTAAAGATCCATTTAAATATCAAATTAAACATTTTCTTTGACACGGTAACACATTTCAACTACCAGTTCTCGTCTGAGAAAGAGCTAGAGCTGCCCGAGTCAGAGTCCGGGTCCGTCAACCCGTCAAAGTCCCAGTCGGCGCTGGAGCCGCTGTCATCGTCCTCCTCTGTGGAGAAGCTGTGAGCCGAGCCCAGGCATGCTGGGTACACGCGTGTGGAAACGCACACGGGTCCCAGTGTGGACACGTACACCGCCATGACGTTCTTCCAGCTGTCCCTGGCCGGGTCGTATTCGTGGATGAGGACCCTGTTTTTATTGTGCTGCAGCAAAGTCTGCGTGAGGAGGAGCAGCTTGTTGTCGTGCTGGATCACCTGGTAGTTCAGAGCCCGGCTGTCGATGGGAATGTCCCCCAACCTCTTCCACTCTCCTCTGGTGGGGCTGTAGGCCTTCACCACGGGAATGTCACACACGCAGATGATCTGGTCCTGAAACACGCAGGCCTTGTGCAGCTTGTCTCTTCTCACTGACCCGCAGTGGCGCCAGCGGTTCCTCCTGGGATCGTAGCAAAGCATTCTCCTTTTGTTCACCACATACAAGTGGTCGTTCAGAGCCACCACCTGCATTTTCCCTAAAGAGTGAGGCAGAGGAGCCACAAACGTCCACTCGTTCCTCTGGACGCTGTAACACTCCACCTCCTTCAGTCGGGTGTCAGTCACTGGATTTCTCCCTCCAAGGAGGTACACATGGCCGTTGAGGTAGCCCATCCCAGAGTGTATCCTCCCCAGAGGTCTCTCCGCCAACTCCTGCCAGCTGTTGAGCACGGGATTGTAAAGCCAGAAGTGTTTAGAGAGGTGGGAGGCTAGGTACAAGTTGTTTTCAGGTGTGGAACAGGCGATTAAGGACTCCATGGTGGAACGTTTGTAATCTTGACTGCTGAGGTCCTGTAAAGGAGGAGCCATGAAATACAGGTCTTCTGAGTAAGGGTCACAGCACATTATGTTGTCGTTGGGTAGACCGAAGAAGAGAATCATTTCCTTTGCACTCACACCTATTCTGTTTTTGGGCACATCCAGAGTTGCAGGCATCCCACAGCCGTCCTCTGCAGGCCGGTCAAAGACCGAAGCGAGGTACTTCTCAATGAAAGGCCTCGCCACCAGGCCCTCCAGGAAACACCTGTCCTTCTCCGTAAACAGGTTCCAACGCACACACTTCAGTGCCTGTAAAGCATCCTCCCCTTTCTGTGGTGCATTGGCTTCTACCCACTGCAAAGCGGCCGAGCATACCTTCCTCTCACAGTCCACGTCCAAAGTGTTCAGAGACAACAGCTCCTTCAACTGAGCTAAATCCAACTCGCAGAGATCCTCGCCGTGGCACACCTGGTTAAAGTTCCTGGCTATGAAAGCTTGAGCATTCTCCTTCAATTCAGGGTTGTCATAAGTGTCTGCAAACTTCAGCAGGCCCACACAGTTGGACACGTCCAGCCGCCTTGTCATAAAGCTGGAGCAAGCTTTCCTGATGTACTCAAGCTGCAGCATATTGGCCGCAGAGTAGAGCCTCTGGACGTTGCCCTCCGTGATGGTCACCCTGCCTGTGTAACAATAGTCGATGATAACAGACATTGACTCGGCGTCCACCCCTCTAATGACCACTCTCTCCTGCACGCTCTCGTTTAACCCCCCGGTGAACATGCTTTTGAAGTAGGGGCTGGCAGCAGAAAGGACGTTGCGGCTGCACAGAAAAAGTTGGTCAATGTCACATATTGCAGACTCAACTTCGCTGTGCGAATCCTCCTCGCACGCGACCCCGATAGTGACGTCCCCGAGCAGCCGACACTCGTACAGCCGTTTCAACTCCTTCATCAGACCCCGAGCGTGGTTCACGTCCTCCAACACCTCGGGACCACTGAAACAGCTTAGCGACGAAGCCATTGCCCGCAAATGTGTCGGTTTTTTAAACGTCAGCGAGGGGGTTTCAGACAACCCGCTATCTCGCGCTCAACATGTCCAATGACGCGACTGGGTCCGCGCGCTGATAATGACACATCCGTTGATAAATGAAAAGCAAAACATGTCACGTGAAAAAATACGTTACCAGCAAATTTAACAGCTGTGCAGTCGCCTGTGTGTCTGAAAACCAACAGGACTCGGGCTCCGAATGATCATAATGTCCAGTTTTTTTGTTGTAAACATGCTTCAGAAATTATAATTCCAAAGTCGTTGTAACAGTAGTATCAATTTGCTTTGATTTTCCTGGTCTACGCTGTCATCTGTTTTGAGTGCAGGAGACAGAAGCTCTCAAAAAATAACAGTGTCAGGCGGCCGGGGTTGAAACGACATTTTCACGAAGAAACTTCCAAATTAAAAGAACATCTTATTTAAACGTATTGCATGTATTTCTATTTATTTCAATCCATATCCAATTCAACTTGTCCTTCCATGGATTTATATAAATTCCCTCGTTTTTAGTACTGCCTTAACTTAAATAAGTATTTTTAACCTCATATGAAAAAGATGCAATCTCTTACTTTGAAGGCAACATTGCGTTGTTTCCGCTGTGGTTCATTGCTCGCTCACACAACCCTGCTAAGTAGTCTCTGATTGGTTGGTGTAACTGGGTCGATTCCATAGACTGTATATAGGTCGAGTCATGTCTTATTGATAGGGATTGATTCAAGATATTAAACTTTATTTACTGACCTTATTTTATTTTCAGTTTGTAGGATTATTAACATGTATGCTCCTAGGCCTACCAATTAATTTTGAATTGAAAATGTCCTATTGTCAATAATAATAGGCCTATATAGGCCTAGCCTATGGGGAGGACCGATGATCCACAAAAAACACTGTACACACCTTTGTCTGTATTGTTGTTTTCTTTTAGCAAGTGAACATATTACACTAAATATAAATTACATTTAAAAAGGGATTGTTCTTGTGTATTATTGTTTCGTATTCAATGGGAATTTTGTAGATATTGACAAAGTGAATATTTATAGGCTATGTCTGCAAAGCAAAGGCTCTTTTCTTGTCAATACATTGACAGGTATTGAACAATTGAGTCACATTCCTTGTATGTGTCTACATGCTTGGCGTATAAAGTGCAGTCTGATCCAGATGACATTCTCTCTTCTCTTCAAAAGTAATTTGAAGATTAAGAAAAGTCAGTAATTTTAAAGAAATAAATGGAATTCAAAATGGGTCCAAAACACTAGCTTTTTATCTTTATCACAACGCTTTATTTTCAACAAGAAAAAGAGTTTCATTACACTGGCCCATACTTCTTATTTGGTCGTTCATTACATACAGCACACTTTTTTAAATGACTTACAGTGTGAAGTTTAGCCGACTATGCTTGTAAAACAAGAGCTATACACATAGCCACAGCTGTTTGTGTATTTTTATCCAGCTTTAGGTGTATCTACGGTTAAGGTCATTGATCCTGCGTAGTGCGTCTTGGTTGTGGATGGTTTTGTGGACTGTGATGAGGAAGGGGAAGGCGGAGGGCAGCTCGACCCTACGGCTCAGCTTCTGGTGGCCCCAGTGAAGGCATCGCAGCCTCTCAGCCAGGTCCCGTCTGCCTGCACGCTCAAGTCCATCTTGCAGCAGCTTGGTCTTATTGGGTTTGTCCCAAGCCTTCTCGTACCTGTGAATAAAGGTAACAAGAAAACAACTCTTTGATGATCCTTGTTAATATACTGCTGTTAAAGTGTCAATAATACAGCATTATATTTCAAAGGACATACATAGGGGTGTTTCAACAATTATGACAGTGCCTACAGTATCAAGTAACACAAACATGCACACACACACACTGTACCAGCTTTCCAACATAGTCCTAGCCTGGACACTCTTCTCTGCAGATTTGGGGTGGAACCGCCCTATCTCAGTTCTGCTGAAGCCAAGCTCATATGCCAAAACTGTCCACTCAAAACCAAGCTGCTCGGAAATCTCCTGCAGTGTCTTCAGGTTAATTACAGCATCCTGGAAGAAATTATATGAAGACCTCACTGAAAGTGTCAGTGAATGCATATGAGGTGTCTTTTCTGCTTAAAGGTAACATGGACGAGAAAATTAAAACGGATTACCTCTTGGGCTTTGTTGGGCATTATCTCCAATTCCAAAAGATCAGCAGTGCAAGTCACACTCTAACCCTCTTCATAAACCTAATTTGACAAAAGGTTCTAGTAGAAAGGTTTCTATGCTCCAGAAATTGCTAACTAATACGCATATTTACATGCAAGCAATTGTATTCACTTACCCCAAGGTACAGGATACCACGAATGAGCATGGTTTGAGTGTTACTGTGGAGATTCCTCATCAACATACTACTCTGTTAAACATTAGTCATTTCTGCCCCATGGTCCCTTAATGAGCTAACGTTCAAGTCATGGATTCAAGTAAACAAATGGGCTTATCCTGCCAATTCTACTTTATTGAACTCAAGATGGCTTCAATTGACTTGTTTGCATGGAATTTCGGATTTCCAGGGTAAATTAGGAGATTCATATTTTTTTATGTCCTTCTATTGTTTATTTTTAATTTATGGATGTTTTCACTGAAAGAGCTGTTCAAGGCACTTCACTTTTAGGCTACTACTGCCTTAAGTATTTTAAATACACTAGACAATTATAGTAGAACCCCAGGAACAGTATTTTCTGTTGAACTTTTGGTCTCATTAAATTAGAGTTGTTTAAAGACACTGGAAGTTTAGGTTATTTCTGCACATTTACAGCACACGTTTTGCTTTTAAATAAATGAATATTTCTAAGATATTACAGAATAATATAAGCTTGTCACTGTGACCAGTTGAGAAACAATGCCATCTGCAGTTGAGCACTGGCATCAGACCTTTTTGAAAAATACATTTTCTTCATACTTTAAAGCACCAAGTGAACTATATTCATGACAGGAATAATACAAACATATTTTGAAAGGCTTTTATTCACTTTAAAAATGTACCTCCTCTTTAAATTATTGTCTTCCATAAAAAGAATCAGGGCTCTATGTGCAGTGCTATTGCAGCATTTGTTTTTGTTTATCAAAGAACATTACAAATCTCTGCTCTGAAGTAAACAATAATGAAAAGTGGAGTACCCAAAAGATTATGTGTGCACACTTACTTCAATGAATGTCATACTCAAGATAACTTATTTTAAAGCGTTAATAATAATTCTGGTTAAAAGTGCTGTGAGGTCCAGCCAATAAATATAACTGACATGATTTACAATACTTTTTAACAGGCACAGGATGTTACAAAATTCCAAGTTTAATATCTGACACCACAGTCTGACAAAAAAAAACAATAATTGCAAAATTAGTCATACTAAATAATGAATAGCATGTACACAACTGTGACCTATTTTTTTTACTAAGCTTTCGACTGGAGAGAAATTTTCATTCTGTTGAATGAGAGCCTTCATTATCCACAATGACAAATCAAGAAACACATATCAAAAAAGATCCAGTTCACATTTAACAACTGATTATCAGAATATTGCCAGGTTTTTTTCATAGTGTGTCAAGTCTGTGTTTTAAGCAGGTAGTAAGGTTAAGATCCAGCCTGCTGGACCCAAACAGTTCTCAGTCTCTACTTTGTCCTTCATTGAGGAGTAGTGCCTTTTTAGAAATGTTAACAGTCACTCTGTCTTGGGTCGCAGCCCAAAACTGGGCCCTCCTGATGGCAAACATTTGAATCAGTTGGGTACCCTGTGCACCTCTTGAGCTTCAGTTTAATTTGGATTTAGTAGCAGCCGTCTTTCCAGCTGCCGTCCCTCAGGGCACTCAGGGCAGCCATGCTCTTTGGTGGAGTCAGCAAACTGCACAAGGAAAGAAACAAGTCCATTAAATACCTACATCAAATAAAGCATCATAAACAATCAGAGTTTTTTAAACACCAGTGCTGTGTCCCAATTCCATGCCTATAAAGATAGGGCTGCAACTTGTGATTATTTTTTTAAATGATCATTTCATCTGTCGATTAATTATTTTCAATTATTGGATTAATCAGAAACCAGAGAAAAATCCATCGATTTTTCAACCTGCCGATCAAAACCCCAAATTCTCCATTTACCTTTAATGTAAGAACAAGAAAGGCACGAATGTACGAGAACCTGGAAGGATCAAATGTTTGGGATTTTTGCTGGAAAAATGAGTTGAAGGGTAAATATTTATTTTTTTAGTATTCATACAGATTGTTTTGAATTTAAATCTCAATTTTACAGTACGGACACAATGTATATTTTCTTAACATTAGTATAAAGTATGGGTTAGGGAGACAGCTCTGAAGCCCATTTAAAAATGTAGCATACTTTCAAGTTTTAGTCTCTTACATGAAACTCACTAGGTCAGTTTATCTCATACCTGCGTGTGGGTTGGGAGATTTTACTTGCACGAGGAAGTCCACTTGACCCCACAAAGGACGCTGGGCGAGGAAGGGAGCTGCGAGGGACAGCGGACTGGTTGGCGCTGGATTTGAGGGGCTGTGGTACCATACTAATGCTGGGTTTGAGGGGCTGAGACAGTGCAGCACTGCTGGGGATGGAATGTAGACTAGTAGAGGTGGACAGGGAGGTGGGGCCCTGCTGCACTGTGGGACTCACATACGCCGTGGCTTTTAGCGGGTGTCGGGCAGTAGTGGGAAAGTTCCCCATGCTCTGCACTCGCTGACTGAGCTGGCCTGGGGAAGGAACTGACAAAGAAAGTCGAAACAGTGAGCGACAGAATTGCAATTACTGCATTTGAAATTGCCATGCCTTCAGGAAACGGCAAGCTCTACATTCACTCAAAAATAAAAAATGAGCCGTGTCATCTAATTTATTCATAGACTTTGAGGAAAGGAGTCTTACTGGAGGACTGGAGCCGTGCGAGTCCATTGGAGGAGTCAAAGCTCTGGCTGCTCCGGAGTGAGGATATCATTGGCAGGGAGGAGGGGCAGTGTGAAGGTGGGTTGACGGGGGAAGCCAGACATGGAATACTGGGAACACTGGGCATGCTGGGAGCTCGCAGCAGGTTGGGCATGCTTCTCCGTAGCTTGTCTATTCAACCATATCAACAAACCAGAGTATTGTAAGTGTCGACTCCATAAATTTAGTTTCATAATTCTAATATCAAAGAAATGGTTTGACAGTTTGGGGAATAGAAAGGTCATTGCTTCTGAAGAAGAAAAAATCACCCAACATAAGCTCTTGTTAAACCTCAATTAGTTGTTTTGTTTGTTGGAAAGAGCCAAGCCAGCTGCTTCCCACTGTTTCCAGTCATGCAATGCGAAGTTAACCAGCTGCAGGCGGTAGCTATCTCTCTTCTCATCTCATTCTTGCAAACAAAGCAAATTTTCCTAAATTTACAGAACAATTTTTACTATTCCTCAGTTCAAATTTAACTCATGGAAATTCCTACTTTTAAATATGCTTCTCACCATGATGGTAATATCAGTTTTAGACAGCACCAGTCATTCATGCAACTGATGCAGTGTACACTGACACACTGACCCTAACGGAGGATGCATTTTTAAAATATTGTAACCAAGAGCACTATTTAAATCCTTCCTGGCACCTTTGTCAAGATGCTTTCAGATGAAATTGGGACATGCATCTTCATTTCATTGACACATTTTTAAAGATGATATTAAATAATTTAACTGGAATTCATTACACACTCACCTGTGCTATTCCTGTATGCTTGTGTGTGTGTTTCTGTGCTCACGCTGGAGGGTCCCGAGTACTGGGAGAGTCCACTGAGTGAAAACTGAGGGGTGGCCGAGCTGCGTCTACAGTCTCTGATACTGGAGAAGGTGTGGGAATGGGGCAGGCCGCCCCGCTGCATAGACCCCATGCGGAAGAGCCGGGGCTGGGGAGGAGGGAGCTGGTCGTAGCCCTCATCCTCCTCCTCATCCTCCTCCTCTAGATCCATCTCACTGCGCCTGAGGGAGTGTAAGGAGAAGCTGGAGCTGCGACGGCTGACCGTGGTTGAGGTAGAGGCGTAGTCCTGTCGGAGACCTACAGGGGGACATACTGTATCAAGGCTTTTACAGTATATGCGGGAAAAAAACATGAACCTGAACCTCATACATGGAGTATATGAATGATACATTTCCTTCCGGAGGCGCCACTCATATATTATTCACTCAAGAGAATCTGAAGACCAGACAGATAAAGCCATGTTTTTCTCCCTGAAATCTCCTGCATAATTTAAAAACAAAAAAGGCACACCCAAGATATTGCTGTCTGCTCAAGTTCAACTGTTCAAAAGGTCACACATTTATTTGAGTTTTAAGTCATACATCAGAAATGTTTTTGCATGTTTTACAGATCCAACGATTAGTCGAGGAAGTAATTTGTGGACCAAAAGTTAATCACACCAGGTTCCATGGTGTGGCTCCAGGACTCTTTAATATGCTGCTATACGGGCAGCCAGGAATCAAACCACCAATATTTCAATTACTGCCTCCAAAAATCATATCTGACGCCACCACAGCACACTGATTATCATAGATGATTATCAACTCAAAAATCACATCCAAACCCGTACAAACGGGAGGGGGTGGACAAATTCTGTTTATTTGCGTTCAACCTATAATGACCTGCAATTCTAGCAGCAGTGGCCATGGGGATTTATTCAGTTCAAACTTCAGATACCTTTTTCATTTAGGTTATGTTTTGTTTTCTTAAACACCCCCCCGTCCCGCAGCAAATACAAGAATATTAACTCACTCTCCTCCTGCAGTCGTGCCATGACCTCCACATCTGTCATGTCCTGCAGTTTATAGCCCATGGAGATAGGGTTGTCCTCCAGCTCTGATACGGCCACCTCACTGTCCAGGGAAGACTGGGGGCTGATGGCTGCATGCCGACGAGTCACGTCTGAAAAAATAAATGCACATGAGAGCCACCTCTAGCACAACAATACAAGGAAAAACATTAGATCCAGGTGCTCAATACACAGAAAACATGTCCCTAACAGATGTGACGTTAAGTGTTTACAATCATTACAGAGCAGAGAAGACACATTGGCTGCGTTCCAATACCCAAACGTTCTGCTATTTAGTATGATAGAAATGATTTAGGATGTTCCAATTCTTGTGGTCAAATTTAGTATTATTAAAAATACCCGGATGTCTACTACATCCGACCAAGATTTTTTAGCGTTGAAATCAGCATGCTATTTGGGCGATTCTGACCCACAATCCAGTGCGCACCGGAAGTGACGTCACATCCACAGAGCCTCTGTGTTTTAAAAACACACCCGGGTGTCCGAGTGTAGAATAGAAAAAAGAAAGAGTATGCCATTTGGAACGCAGGGTACGTGAGCGAGGGTCTTACTGTGGAGAGCAGAGTTTGACAGGAAGGTGGGCGCTCTGTCACTGAGGTTGAGGCTGCAGCTTGCCCTGAGCGGGAGAGTCGACTGGAGGAAAGACTGAGCAGCAGATGACGGCAACGGGGCTTTGAAAGAAAAGAAGGAAAAGAGACAGAAAAATCAAACTGCTGATGACCAACCTAACATGCATAATAACTCAGCATAAACCTGCACTCACTGACATTGTGTGTGTTGTTGAGTGTGTTTAGCTTGTTTGTCTCCATCTGTCAGAGAGTACAACCTTATAATCTCTTCACTGGTATTTCCCGTAAACTGATAGTAAACTGCTAGTAATAGGTTTTTTGAGAATCTGGGTTATGTTAATACGACTAGCTGCCAAAGTATCTTGGGCGCAACGGGTGCTTTTTGGCTCTGTCCTGGTACTACTTTGGATTTTAAATGAAGCAATGACCATGAGGTTGCACGAAAACGGTAGACTTTTAGTTTGAGCAATGAAGATTATGTGTTAAGTAGAATACACTTTAAATGTCTGGACAAAATTGAAGACAATTGGCTGCCATTTACACTTTCTGTAGACATTTCTGTTTGGCAAGATACTTGAGTAAAATGATAAAGCAGCACTGTTCAGAAGCCAACACATCAAACTGTTGAAGTCATGAAGACATCTTTGCTAATTAGCATTAAACACAAGATACACCTAAAGCTCACAAATTATTTAAGCATGTGTTTATTCATAAACCAAATTGGAATTTGAATCTACATTTTGTGGCAATCCATCCAATATTCATTGAGACATTTCATTCTAAACCAATACCATAACTGACAAGTTTTCTATCAATCAATGAATCAACCAAATTAACCAACCAATTAGTGTGGCTTCAGTGATTGGACATTAATGCCCTAAAGCAAAATGTCATTTGTGACTTGGCTTGACAATTAGTGTACAGCTGCATTAGCTTAATACTGAAACTTTGACATCCACAAAGAAACCAAGCAGAGATTTGAATGACTCTTTGGTGGTTAGCAGGAGGAGTTATATGCATAATGCAGGATGCGTGTGAGTGAGTGTTACCTGTGGACTCAGTTAGTGCAGCAGATTTAGTGTAAGGCAGGACGGGGTAGCTGAGGGTGGAGAAACCCTCTATGCAGCTGTATGGACGGACGGGGGACACTCCTCGCCGCCGCTTAGCTGGGCACAAGATTGTAGTGGAAGGACATGTTAGTGTGATTGCCCTACCACCATGTACCACATACAAACACTTCCACACAATACACACACATAACAGTAAATCGATTTTATTCCAGCACGCTCACGCCAAATGTTAATCTGCTCTTTACGGATCAGTATTGATGTTTTCAAACGATTGGTTCACAGGCTCGGCCAAAAGAGGCTGATACAGTAAGACTGGGTTTTAGCTTCCCACAGCAGCTTATTGGGCTAAACTACAGATATTTTTGGGAGGGATCTAAGGATAAGCAGGGATTGTGAATGTAGGCTTCATCCTATTCCCAAAATCAAAATTAGATGTGGTCTACTTTGGGTAGTAGCACTTTATACTGCTTAAATTAGATTTTTCAATTCATGCTAAAACACTGTCATAACATACTGTTTTAAAGTTGTAACAAATCTCTTTATTAATGCTTAAACAAGCCCATTGATTTTGGACTTGCAGGCATCGTTCGTCAATAATGTCCTCATAAACAATCTATAAGCTCTAAATAGACGACAATTAAAGCATTTAGTTGCATATTTTAAACTGTTGATAAAGTATGCCTTACTAGCAAGTAGTAATACTCTTTTTCACTAATTATTAGAGACTGGTGGAGAGTTAGTTGTGTTTAGTTGTGGAAGGACATGACTGACAATAGATAATGTGTATTCCGTGATCAAACGCTGAGGTCCTCCCCTCTGATTGGTAGTCAGAGAGGCATATACCTGACCCAGCAGAGCATTTGGCATTCCTGACACAATTAGACTCAACCACTACTGGATAAAACAAGCATTCACGGCAAGTTACACAAACAACAGCTAACGGAGCTCGGGAGACAAGGATGTATTCATGACCCAGAAGAGGAGAGCCAACCTTCAGTGAATGCAGCTTTAGAGGAAGGAGAGGGCCTTGAAAATGTTTACCCACACATACTAATAAACATCCAAATAAACACTTATGCATAACTGAAGCACAGTTTGGACACTGCACGTCCACAATATGAGGATAATTGGTCTCAGAAAACTAAGATTTTAAAATCAAAGAACACACGGATACACACGGGTACAAATGGGTACACACGGGTACACACACACACACGCGCACACACACACACGCACGCACGCACGCACACACACACACACACACACACACACACACACACACACACACACACATGCATGCACTAGTAGTACAAGAGTCTCTTGAACAGGCTGAGTATTGGGTCATATCTGCCTCAAAAACTCAGTTAATGTAAGCAAGGTTTCTATAGCAACCATATCCTAATGCATGAGTGTGTTGACTATAAAGCACCAAAATCTAAAACTGGGTCCAGCAGCAAATGTTATTCAGTAGCGGACTAGTATGGTGAGGGTTTTTATGCATGTCCTGTTAGTGTATTTGAAGATCATGTCTTTTTTTTTGTAGAAAACCCCAATATGCTGCTTTCAACACAACTTTAAACTAAATATATGATAATATGACATTAAATTATGTAACTATAGTTTACATGCTGAAATCAAAAAAACAGATTTGTTGGATGTGGATAAGCCAAAGACGGCAACAGATCAGACCATCTGTAACCTGAATAATGGTATAAAGGGTTGAATTGCCCCGTTTCACTATGTTCCATGTTTATTTGACAGTCTATTCTAAGTATATCAAAACCAGGACAACACTAGTGTGCATTTAAATATACCCTGTGGAAACCATTTCTTAAAGAGAGATAAGTGTAATATTTGTAGTTCACCAATTGGGGCATGGGGAGTCACCTTTGTGCTGCAATCAATAAAGGATACAGGTAGGAGCTTTCAATAAGGTGTCAGGTTTGCTAGACTGAAGGGGTAAACACATTTTATGACCATCACACCTGGAAAATGCTACAGTGAGGTAATGGATTGTTCCATAAGGGATTGAAGGTCGTTGTGTTACGGGGCAGTAAATATACCACGTAAAGCCAGAAGGAGTTAATGTTTGTGCTGTAGAGATTCAGAGGGGAAGATGGATACCACACTTTCATGTCTGTCTGTTCATTATGTAGCTGGAGCTAGCAGCTGGTTGGCTTAGCTTAGCATAAGGACTGGACAAAGATGGAAACAGCTAGCCTGGCTTCATCAAACAGTAATGCAATCCACTTACAGGCAAAACTTAAGCTACAAATACCAAAGTGTAGTTCAGACAACTTGACAAATTTGTTTGCCAGCTGTTTCCCGCTGTTTCCAGTCTTAATGATAAGCTAAGCCAAGCTTATCGGATTGAATTCAACATACATGAGTTTTCATCTACGTCCTGGCAAGAACCTAAAAATGCATATTTCCTTTAATATGAACTGTATAATAATGTAAGTTAAAAAAAAGTTTCCTCATTCCTTTAAATGAAGATGCAAAACACATATAAGTAGAGCCACTTGTTGGTGGTGCTACTTTTACCAAAGCTGTATAATCCTCTTATACTATAGTATTTTCTTCTTAACACACTGTAATGCGATCCAACAGCATGGCTCCCTCCAAAAGGAACTGTTTTTTTTTATATCGGCAAAGTAGCAAATCCTTTAAACTGATCTTAACTGTTCTCTAGAGAAACAGATATGTGTAAATGGGAGTCCTTCCAACTTAGCAAACACAGAAAAAAATCACTCTGTGGGAAAATTGGCTGAGGTGCTTAAAAACCCATAAATCCAAAGTGTGACTTAAATGGTCAAAATGGGTTCGAAAGGACCGAGTTGTGCGCCGTTAAAAATCGCTGCTGAAATCCCGATTGCACGTGGAGACATTTATAAAGTGTGTCACAGCTTATGAACACATGCCAAGCAGCCAGAGAGACACATGTCCAGATGTGGCCATATAAAAGCCGTTAATCTGAGCAGCATACACACTGTAGTACGGTACCTTGGTCCAGTCTATGACACAGGGTCATCTTTGCCAGCTCCACTTCGGGCCCCGGGTGGTCCAGTACCTGCCTGCACCACTGCAGAGGGCTGAGGAGACTCTCCCCCTGCAGCTTGGCCTTGGGGCTCACGTACAGCCTACAAACACATAACAACACAACCCACAGGTTACAGCACAATGCATAGTGTTACTTTACAGTAATGTACAGTACAGTGATGTATGGCACTGCTGTACTACTGTATATCTTATAGATCTGGAGGGACGAGTTTTACGGTGGCAGTATTTCTTCTGAAAGATCATCCCAGTGTCGTGGCCGATCTTTATAGCAAAGGTCAACCCGTGGCTGCATCGAGGGAGAGCTTTTCATAAAATCCAAATGCCATTACAGAATAAAAGTTCAGGTTTTCCACAAGGCCTGATGGTTTTTTTTTAATGACGACAACATAAATATATAGAACCAACGGTCTAATAAAAATAACAATTCATGTGGTGACAGCTTTAGTTGCAGTAATGTATCAGGGATCTGGGAGTATGTGACTCCCACAGCAAGATGGGGGTTTGTGTTTTGATGTTAACTCTTCTTATAGTGGGCATTGGAGACTTGTAGCGTTATATCGATGAACAATGTATATTCTAGACAACCAACAGAAGATTAACTGAACAACCTATACTAAAAAGGGCCAACAATCATATTGTTTCAGCTTATGTAATTTTTTTTCTCTGCAAATATGATAATACATTGAACATTTTGGATAAAAACATTTCTGAAGGTTCCACGTTGGACATGTCATACACCAAATGGTGAATCATTTCATCAAGAAAAGAAAAAGAAAAGGGAGTTTGCAAACTAGATCCCAATTTTACCGAGTGCTTGCCATCAGTGGAACATAGGCCCACTTAATAAAGAGGGTAAAACTTATCTGATGTGATTCTGACAATCTAAGTAAATAAACCGAAGGCAGGTGCTTGTGGTGTAGTGGTAGGCCTAATGGGTTTAAAAAAGACATGTCACCTTTGTGTCCAAGAGGAATATGAACCGAGCAGAAGTGACCTTTTCATTCAGCAGTTAGATCTTGGTTTGACACTGACTTGGGTCAATTAGTTATGTTAAATGGAGAGAGTACAAAGTGGGTGAGGTCAACACTGGATCCCATCAGTGCTGCACTAATCTGTGTGCTACATTTTCCACATCATCACATCAAATACATAAACCTGGAAACGGTTCAGTAAACACCATGTCAGTGTGTGAGCTATGTTAGTCAGCTTCAAAGTGCTTCGGCCTGGGGGCAGAACACTACACACAAAGCCGAGCTGTTTGATCACAGGCTGAAGGGTTTCATTGTTTCTTATTTAATTCCAGTGCTGCTTACTCTGAAGGATACCTACAGTAAGCATAATATGCTGCGTGCACAGTGCATCCTGAGAGGCCCAAAGCTTGTGTCAAATCTGTTTGGGTTGCTTTTCCTCCTGTAAAAAGTCACTCTCTTTGCCACTGTCTGCAAGTGTATTCCACCAGCAGAGGAATCAATAAAGTAATCAATATGAGGATACATGGCAGGGTTGCATTACACATAACGTCACAAAACTGGGGTTAGTTGACAATCCTTTAAGCATCTATTCAATTCAGTTTATTTAAGAAGGGGACAATGGACAGAATTAACCAAAAGGCTACTTTACATCCCCTATTAGGCTGAGAGAAACAAGGACACTGATTCTCACATAGCCTTTGTGGGGGCAGTAAAGTGGGCAATCTAAACAGAGTATAGTTACCAGCTATCAGGCTCTCCGACAGGGAGCACGGTGTGCAGGTCCAAAACATCAACCTCATCCAAAACAGTTGTGGCTTCGGCGGCGCCGCTGTCCTCCCCCGCGGCGTCAGGAGACACCGAGCTCGGCTGAAAATAGTCGAACGGCTCCTCCGGTGAACCCCGGGGTCCGGGAGCATGTGTCGGACTCAAAATGCCATATTTACTGGAGAAATTGTCAGTCGGACAAGATGTACCTCCGTGTTGCAGACAAGACAACGAGGTCTGGAGATGAGGGCCGACGGAGCAATTGTTTACAGCGTTCGCTCGCGTCCGCAATTGTTCGTTTTGCTTCTCCAATTTTCGGACCAATTCCTGAAGCTTTATCACCTCCAGCTCCGCGTTGGTAATTTTATTGTTGCCATTGACGTCTGCCATCATCTGGGGGTTCAGCACCTCTGCTTCCATTTGGTAAAAAGCACATTGATAGTGGCAAGAAGAAAAGCACGGCCTGCCTGCAGAGGGTCCTATTCAATTCAGAGAGGGTGTCCAGATTCCCCCGTTTAAAGCTAGGCTACTACACATGCACACACACACACACGCTCTCTCTCACACACACTGCCAGATACACACAATGATGCTGCTGCTGCTGCCGCTGGGATGGTTGCACAGCCTCCACCTCATTGGACAGTAGCTTGGAGTTCAACTCCCATCACACCACCGCTGAGGAAGAATTCATTATGGCAACACATTAGTGCCAATAAAGAGTAATTAGAACGTGACAGATATGCGCGCGTTATGTTTTTGTGTCTCTTTTTCTATTTTTGAAACAATGTAGCCTATTAGCCTAGATTGTTTTTTATAGGCTACACTTATCATTGCCCCCTACCCAAAAAATAAATAGGCTAAATAAATGAATAGGCTAGATAAAATTAATATACATAGGCCTATAGGCCTAGTCTATTATATAGGCCTATATTTTATGTTTACTAAAATAAATGATTAGCCATGATTCATTTTACTTAACCATTTGTAAGTTACTCAGACAGCTAAATAAGTTCATCTAAAATATTCTGGCACCAGCCTAAATTTTAATTACACCCTTTAATTATTATTTTCGTAGCATGTATGTCTACAGTTCAGCTAAGCTAACTCTTTCCAACTGATTTACTTAGCCTTGTTATAACAGAAATTTTAGCTATTAGGCCTACCCAGGGGGCAAAGTGATTTTATGGACATGGAGCGTTGTAAAAGGTTGTTCACCAAAAATGACATCTAGGACCTTCCACGATCACAACCTGGGTGGACCACCTTGTCAACAAACTGCTGGAAAGCTACAGCGGGACGACATAGTAAATCAGAACTACTGTTTAAGTGAATGGGGGTGAATGGGGATGGGCTAATGGGGAATTTTTTGAACTTAATGATATCATTTTGAAACTTTGCCAGTTGATTACTGACATTAAAACAAAAACTTTTTGTATTACAGTATTTTCCAAAATGTTTAAATAAATATGAAAAATCATCAATATCTTACTAATGATGCCTACATTTGCATATCTGCAAAGCCCCAAAATCTAGATGTTGGAAGAAAACAAAGTCAATTTGTTTTTAAATTTTGAAAACAAAACAAGTGTCCAACTGCCTGAAGCCTTTCCTAATCACAGTTCAAATTTGATCAATAACCCATAGAAAATGAATTTTTTTACACAGTTACATTTCATGTGCCATGGACCAAAAGTGTCCTTTTGGAGTCTCCAGCTTGTAGGAAACGGCTAGACATTCCCTTGGAAAAAACTGTGTAAAAAAATTCATTTTCTATGTGTTATTGATCAAATTTGAACTGTGATTAGGAAAAGCTTCAGGCAGTTGGACACTTGTTTTGTTTTCAAAATTTAAAAACAAATTGACCCTGCTTTTGTCCAACATCTAGATTTTGGGGCTCTGCAGATATGCGAATGTACGCATCATTAGTAAGATATTGATGATTTTTCATATTTAAACTTTTTGGAAAATACTGTGATACAAAAAGTTGTTGTTTTATGTCAGTAATCAACTTGCAAAGTAGTAGCTAACTGTTCCCAAGCTAACTCACATGCAAGCTAGTGAAAATGATTGCTTGGAGTAAAATAAATGTTATTAATAATGATGTAACTATAACCTTACCTGCAACATGAAAAACTCCTGTTTAATAAACTGATTTTACAAAAATATCACGTCAATTCGCAATACATTAGGGTCACAATCAGTTACGTTATCCAAAAATCATGTATAGGGGAAGGTGGGGTGATTTGTGCAACTTTTTACTCAAAGTGATTTTAAAGTGAGGCCTTGACAGTTATGTCTCCAACTCAAATATGTACATATATTTCAGGATGTTGTGCATCCCTGGCAATAAAAACTTTGGATCTGGAATAAACTGTTTAAGAAATATAGCTTTCGGAAAAAAAGTTGTCTTGTCGCACAAATCACCCCACTACGTGGGGTGATTTGTGCGTCATTGTGTCACAATGACAAAGTCACCATCATCATCTTTCTGGCCATCTGAACTCTCATCAGTGGTGTCGTTAAGTGGAATTGAGATGTCACTCTCTCCTGAGCTACTGTAGACTATCACTTTCTTTTGGTGACCAGCGTATACAGCCATGCCACTGGCACAACTCTCAGAAATGTACTTTGCACTAGTTGCTCCGTGCTTGTGGAACCAACTGCCACCTGACAAATGTGATTCCCCCTACATTTCTGCCTTTAAATCAAGGCTCAAAACCCATATGTACACCCTGGTGTTTCCTCCCCATTAACCTCTGCACTACTTACTTACCTCTGCACTACTATCTGTGTTTATGTGGATGTATGGGCTTTACGTCTTTTATTTTGGTTATTGTTATTTTACCTTCATTGTTTACCTACTGAATGCACTATGTACAGCACTTTGGACAGTGCAAACTGTCATAAATGTGCTTTTATAAATACATTTTACTTACTTACTTACTTATAACTCACCCAGGCCCTTGCGCACAAATCACCCCATCCCCAGAATTTTGGATAATAGGCATGATGCAGCAATTTAGGGTTGACATTGTGCTAACTATATAGACTCAAAGTGTAGCATACCAAAGCACTAAAACATGTGTCAAATGTTTTCAAACGTGTCTATAATTGTTCAGACACAATAATCAAAAAACCTTGATCATGGAAATTTTACTTTGAAAGGCAAAACACAGTTTTTTGAGCTTAAATGTGCTTATATCTTATTCCTTGTGTCTCCCTTCTTTACAGGATGAGTCAAATGGATGGCTCTTCTTAAATATGTGGTCACATTTCCAATTTCTTCCACGGTTTTCTAGAAACAAGGGGTTTTGCAACTTCCAAAATGCACAAATCACCCCACCTTCCCCTATAACTAGCTTTGAAACATATTTCTCCTTGTATGAATTCCCAAAGAATACAGACTTAGCCTATGTCACCATTCATGAATGACTGGCAGTTCAGTTTAATATATCATGTTGGTCCGCTAAATTTGGCAAATTTTGATTACCTTACTGCAGAATTTCAATGACATTTTTAATATCAAAACAATTCTATTTCTATTCTAATGTGTTGGCTTTATCTCTATTCCTTTTTATTCTACTGTTTGTCCAAAAGGTAAATTTTACGACAGCGAAAAGAAAAAAGAAACCACATACCACCATTCTTCATATGAATATGAAGGAGTAAAAATGGTACGAAAACAAAGAGAAAGAATTGACACATTTTGCTTCATTTTTAGATAAAGATATATCGATTGCCTTTATTGCACACAGAAAAAGCCCCCGGCCCTCCTAAATCTTGCAATACTTCCTATCTGTTACACAGTCATCCTTAACGGCTGTAGACTTATAAGAATATCAGAAATACTATGTCAAATCTTTTACAAACTAGTTGCAATAGAGCAAGAACTGTTTTTGTCAATATACCTACTTTAACCCATGTCACCCAAAACATATACGTAGATACATAGTATTTAATTTTTTATCATTGATCCTTTTTTTTACTCATATCTTCTGTGAGGGCTTGGGAGAACTCAGCGGCGCCACTTTTCTGTGGGGAAACAAAATAATAATTTAGTGAGTTTAAAAAAAAAAATCAGAAACGGCTTAAAAACAAAACATAAAACTGTATTTTACCTCTGGTGATCTCAAAGCAGTTGTCACAGTGCACCTTGCTTTTGTAGATCCACATGGAGTCACCAGCTTTCAGATTATCCAGAGTGTCGTGACACACATTACACTGCAAAAACACAAGCAATCACTCACATGAGGAAAGAGTTAAGGCACGCACAGAGCAGTCAGCTGAGCAGTTTCTGCTAAAATTTTGTTGTAAGGGATTTACATGATGTCCCCAAATTCACCAGATTTACAGCATGCAAACTGAAAAAGATCATTTGCAGGCAACAAACATTGCTATGAGAACAAATGTTTTTGAGGAAGAAGAGGTCTTTTTACAGTATTTTTTGGGTGAGTGTGATATCACTACTTTTACTTAAGTAAAGTTTCAAAATACTTATTCTTCAACGACTGCGTGTTGCCGACTTTTATAGAAGTAGACACAAAAAAAGAATCAGCTTACTTTGAAGCAGGTAGCGTGGCAGTTGATCTTCATGTCATCCAGGACCATTTTGGCATCACCGTCGAAGGGCTTACGGCAGACAGTGCACAGGTCTTTCTCATGCACTGTCCTGTATGGGACACAAGGTGATTAATATATTAAAGTAGGCTACATAAAAATAACATTATCATACATTCTAAGTTTATTCTTCTTAATAAAACATTTATATTTTCAAATAATTGTTTCGAAGGTCAGGAGAGACAATTGTCCTACCTTTCAGTACCAGCATACACATTAGTAGTGGAGGATTTGGAGTAGATTGGATCATCATCCGACCTGCTGTGAGAGTGACAGTTATCAGTTTCTACAAGTCTTTCTTCACTCTCATATAATGTTTGCACATCAATATTGAACCCGGCCATATTTAATATATTGTTGAATACCTGCTGCTCCTGTATGATGAGGTGCTGTAGTTACTGGAACCGCCGTAATCATTATAACTGTACAAGGACAAAATAAACCACAGATCACATGATAGATTCAGAATATTTATCACTTACTGTTTGATTTTGTGAGGTATTTGCCCTGCTTCTTACCCATTGTCTGGTTTGGTGTAAGAAGTGTAGCTTTTACTGCTGCTGTAGTCGTCACTGTGTGTGCAAAGACAGAACAGATCAGGGAAAAGGAAGACCGCAGTAGCATTTTAAGAAACAGAGAGGCACGATATTTGAACGTGAAAAATGTTGAAAAAATGTTGATAAAAGTCAAATGATTACCTGCGCGTGCTACTGACGGTGTAGGAGCTGGTGCGGGTGGTGGTGCTGATATCAGTATCGTAAAGGCTGCTGTAGCTGTGTGTCAAAGAAGCACATAAATGAATTGGGATATGGTAGCAACACAACATTTTATAGAACTAGATGGATCTTTATAATGATATCATCATTTAGGTATGTTTTCATTTAGGTTTCACTAATGCTATTTTAAGTCTACTTGTTAATCCTGGACTAAAGCAATGACATTACAATCTTCCTCATCTGTACTTTGTATATATTGCTTATTATCATTTGTTGATGTTTTGATGTTTGGAAGATGATTTAGTGATTTGAATTCTTTAGTCATAGGGGCCTCTTTCAAATGTAAAAACATGTGAATAAAATTAAAATGTTGTCATTTTGCTCTTTTGCTAAACTGTATTAAAACAGCCTCGATTTCAATTAAATTGGCCTTTAAAAATATTCACTATAAATAAAAAAATTATACAAAAAGCTTTTGATTAAATAGTATTTTCCCTAAAAAAAAGTCTGTAGATAGCTCAAAAGTAAGCCTACCTCTTTTTTTAGATTCGACCCCTACATTTAATAATCGCCATAAAAATCTGGGGTGGTTTACAGATGATAATTGTGTCTGTACATATAGCCTATGTATAGGCCTACATACTGAAATACAAGTGTATTCTCTTTAAAGAGAGCCGACACCGTTCTTAAGATACAGTAATGTTCTTATCTTATAGGCAACATGTTTACCTGGAGGTTCTGTGGGTGGTGGATGGCGATGACAGAGTAGGGCTTTCTCCTCTAAATAGCATAAAAACAATGTCAGAAGATAACAATAATAATAATACCACCGTACATATAGAGATAACACTATCAATCCTTCTCGGTCATTCATTTCCAGGACTCACCCTCTGCCGCTCTCCACTGTGTACACCTCTCTCCTTGTGATGCTGGTATCACTGAGAAAATGACACACCTAATGTTATACATTTCAAATAGCCTCAAATGTGTTTTGTTCAACTTAATTCGCTTAGACATCTGACCTGGCAGGAGTAGACAGGCTATTCTTAATGCCTGAAGGCAGGAGGGTGTCATACAGGTTATCTTCAGCCCTGTGCAAGACAACAATATTATGAATATATGGTGATTATGATTGCAATCCTTATTTTTGGGGAATATACTGTATATATTTTTTTAAAGATTGATGAAAGTTAAACTTACGTAGAGCCAGTCCTTGTCGTTGTGGTTGTAGATTTGGTTCCATCTCTGCAAGAAAACAAAAAACAAAATGAACTTTTTTCAACAGATTCTTGTATTTAATGTCACTGTCACTGTGCAAAACTAGTCCTGCAGTAACTCACCCATATGTACTGCTTTTCACTGTCATGGTATCAGAGCTTGAGACAGTTGAGAGGCTGTAAAGAAGAAAATATAACAGCGTACAATTACGTATTCCTGTTGTGTCATGATCATTATAACTCATTCATTTTAGGCTTTATGAAATAAATGATCACCTGTCTGTGTCAGAGACATCATCCCTGATGGACGAGGGGATGAGTGTGTCGTAAAGTTTGTCCTCCGCACTGCACAGAAATACAGGTTAAATTGTAGTCTATGAATGCATTGAATTGAGTTAAAGGAGCTTTTTAATGAGGGTTATTAATACAGCTGATAGATTGTTATCCTGTCTCCATGGCTGCAAGGGGCACCAGGCAGGCAGGCGTTGCAGGCATGTATGTTGCTCTATACACTCAAGCACCAGTCACTCACCCTAGGCTACAGGCCATGAAAATGCCTTATGTAAGGGCTCAGTGACATAACAGTATATACAGTTTATCCTCGTTGAAGTCAACATTTTAAAGGATAAGGCCAGTATTAGTCTGTATTTTTCTCTCCGTCAACAAATCTCATGAAATGTGTTCATCTCTCAGTACTTAATAACTTATCCACCCCCCAAGCCTGGTTCCTACTAACAGTCTAAATATTTATATAACTTCATAATACAATTTTTAAAAAAATCACTTATTTTCTTAATCAGCTGAGCATTGCAGTTTTTCGGCAAACATTACTCAAATAAGAGTAATTGGTGCATTTGTTGGTACAATTTTCTGCAGCGGACTAATACAGTTCTCTTCTACTTAGTATGAATAGCAGCAGGAACGTTGAATGTGGGACTGACTCAAAATAATGCCCACGTTCTTAGTAATGAAGGAATATGTCAACAACCATCACCCATTTTGTCGACAATGTGAGAAAAGCAAAATATAGAATCTCACCAAGACGTATCCTTTAATATTAATTATAAAAAAAGTTATTTTATCTCACTTACTAACGATTGTTATGCTTATCTGCTGTACTATATAATAATATAACTATATGTCCCCTGCGTTAAAGGCTACCCACGACAGGGTGAAACTCACTCATAGTCAGTGATGCTGCTTTTCACTGTCACAGTCTCAGTCGTGGTGACAGTTGAATTTCTGTTAAGAAGAAAACATATTTTATTACAGGACCTACTGTTATTACTGATTGCATGGTGTCATTATCAATATAATTTATTTTCTCGGTTTGATGAATGATAATATCACCTGTCTACGGATGATACATTGTCCTTGATGGCTGAGGGGATGAGTGAGTCATAAAGTTTGTCCTCCGCACTGCACACAAATACAGGTAACATTTTAGGTGAGGTATAGAGTTAAATTCCTCTGTAATTTAATGATGCATTTTCAATCATAATAAACAATTATTATAATACAATATCGTACCCTTTGTCGCTGGTTACAGTTGTCTCAGTTACTTTGGTTGTTCTGGTTGGTGGGGAGGGTGCGAAAGTTTGCCTGTGTGAAAAGATGTTTTAATTACATAGCAGTTTATATGTATATTTACTCAAATACTGAGTTTTTCATTTTCTGCTACTTCTACTCCTCTACATTTCAGAGTATAATTATTACATTTGTTTATACAATAACAAATTGGTAAATATTAAACTGTTGCCAAAATCACATTTGAGATGCTTATACATAGTTCTACCAAAGACAAATTTCATTTCTAAACTCCTCCAAATAGTTTCATTTAAGTTGATTAAAACTGTCTGCCAAAAGAGATCAAAACGACCCTATGTCACAAAAGAGCAACAATTATAGTATTATAATTGTCCAAAACATTAGTGTAAATTTATGAAGCAGAATGTTATTTGTTTCCCTATACCTCAATAACCTTTTCATGACCCCTCATATTTATTTTGTGAGAAAACATGTCAAACCACAAGTACTTTACCACACATTTTTTTTTAAAGTGATCTTAAATAGCTCCACATTAACAGTAAAAGGCTGCTCATGCTTTGATAAAGTGGATTGGGAAAAATACT
This sequence comes from Ammodytes marinus, assembly GCF_949987685.1. NCBI lineage: Eukaryota > Metazoa > Chordata > Actinopteri > Uranoscopiformes > Ammodytidae > Ammodytes > Ammodytes marinus. The sequence goes on from NC_137216.1 coordinate 22,703,674, forward strand.
TATAAAGAAATATTCACTATGCAGAATCCTTTTCAGTGTAACATTATTTCATTACTGGATCACATTTTTTATTGTTTACATGTAAGCAGACCTTAAATGTTGCCAGGTAATTTAACCTTTAACAAAGTAAAAAGTACAATATTTCATTCCAAAAAAAGTAAAGAACCTCAATATTGTTGAATAGCACTTACTTTTGATACTTTAAGTACATTTAGCTGATAATACTTCTGTACATTTAGCTAAGTAACAAAGACTGAGATCGTAATTGTTCCTTCCACCATTGATTCATTAATTGAGTAGTAGGTTTTTACCCTTTGCTTGTAGACTTGACCCGCTCACTGAACGCATCACTCATCGTGGGACTTTTAATCCCAGGGGATCTGCAAGAAACCCTAGTTGTCATTAAACCGACAGACACAGATGTACGATAAAATGGAACATATTATACGCTGTACTATTCTCTACCTTGGACTCTGGGTGGTGCTGAAGGTCTCAGTGGTTATTCCACCCTTGGTGATTGTAGTGGTTGAGGTGCTAGAGGAGGAGGAGGAATACAAAACCAACTTTACAACATTCTTATGCATAGTATGTTAATTTGTTGGTTTGTTACTGTACCAACCTGCTACTCAGATTTTCCTGGCTTCCCACGAATCTGCAATTAAATAAATCACAATTGAATGTTATTGTCACAATCTCATAAAAAAATAATTCTACAACTGCTATAAACAAATAAATAGATAGTATAACAAGACCATAAAATGATACCTCTTGGAGAGAGCCTGCACAGATGTTGACGTGCTTATAGTTGTGGAGGTTTTGGCATCTTCAGAACTTGAGCTACTGTTTAAACAAAGACGATGCATTTATTACATGATGTTAAAAGGATTAAGGACTAAAACTAAAGGAAAAGAAGAAACATTTGTCCTACCCTCCAGACGTGTTGCTGTTTGTGCGTTTCAGAACAGATTTGCCAAAGTTTGGGTCCCGGCTGAAGGAAGACAAAAAAGGAAAATAAATCTATAAGATGGGAGAAGACTCAACGTGGTGACTTGTAAAATTGAAGGGTAACTGAGATATGAGTGTGTGTGTGTGTTTGTGTGTGTGTGTGTGTGTGTAATATTTGATCTGTGTTTAACATGACTTACTCTACGTCTTCATCCTCATCATCTGCTTTTTTGATCCAGCTGCCATCCTTCAGGAGAGAGGCTGCAAGCACAAGACAAGGAAAACTTGAGTGTCTCAAGCTCACATATTCAAAGCAATACAGATCTTTGAAGCATGGTAAAGACTACTAAATATGATAAAGCCTATCAAATATGAACTAATTTATGTGTCTCTGCTCCTACAGTTAGCTTAAAAATACTGAATGGATTGTGTATTGTGATTGTGAATAATATATTTTTTAATACTATAATACAATTACATTTGCACCTACAAAGTTGTACTGTTTAGTAGGCTATACATTTAACCTTTTTATATACTGAAAGATCGTCCACCTACTCTGGCCTGATATACATTTGAGATTTTAAATAATTATACAAGCCCTATATTGCATATATTTAGATCTATTCATACTGTATGCCACATTACAATTGCTGCACATATTCAGCTTAGAAACTCACCACATGTTGTGAATTGCATGATGGCATACTAGACTAGTGTGCAATAAATATATATTTTAAAAATATATTTTTCAATACTCACAACTGCTACGTGGTGCAAACGGCTCATTTTAACTTCACCTGTAAGTGTGAAAGAACAAGAAGGGAATTCATTAGACATAGACGCCACAGTAACATTAGCACTAGATGGCGATGTGAGCCGAGCCCTTTCACATACATAAACAGTGAATGCTCTGTTGAAGTTTGACATGAGATAATTCAATGTCATCTCAAAAAGCACAATACATTTTTCAACTCATTAGCGCGATCTGATCAGGTTGGTTTTGGTGAATGTGTCATGCTTTTTTGGGTCAACACCAGACTCCCTGATTAGCCTGTAAAACTGGTTTGTCTCGATCATCACCGCCAAGACACACCCACCCTCTTTAACACACCTTCTGCAAACACACTATTGTCAGCAAAACAGAGGGGCGTACCGGTGACATGCCTTGCCTTACACTACAGGTTATAAAGACTGTGCCCTTTCGACTTCATGTACTCTTCCATATCAGAAGCATTAAGGCAGTTACCTACAGGTGTGAGGGGAATTTACAACTGCAAAAATACAACATTTGTCCAACTATCAGTCACACAATCCACAGTATAGTCTCATGAGTAGTTTAGTCCAAAAACAGTTTGCCTAGTGTTGGGCATGTCAATATAAAATATACTTGTCTGACAGGTCTGAATAACAAATGTCTTGAGGGGTAAAAATTAAAACAGAACATTCCATTTGGAGCTTTCTGAACAGATAAGTTTGTTAATCATTGACAAACATGAATTCAATTTAAGTAATTCTGATCTGAATTATGTTGAACGAACGCTGAATATAAACAATGTAACCTGCCTTGTAACAATGGAAGATTTAAGAATTCGCTTTGAGGAGTATACAGTAGTAATCCATATACCGTCGAAAAAGCTCATCTTATTTTTACATCTACAGGTTGCTTGAAATATTTCATTACTATACAATATCATGTAGCAGATCAGATCTGTGATTTTAATGTAGTTTGGCAGCCCATACTGAAAACTCTGTCAAGGCAGACTGGCAGAGCAAGATCTTCCAACTATACAGGTTGGTACTTGCAATGCATTTAATTTCAAATCATTATTTCTTTTCTATGCACCA